>NW_012267454.1:277058-296219 GCF_000151885.1 Dipodomys ordii
CACGCAGCTCCAACAAACTCATCTCTGTCTTATACACCGTCCTCACGCCCATCTTGAACCCCCTGATCTACTGCCTGAGGAACACAGAGTTCAAGGAAGCCTTGAGGAAGGCTCTGGGCTTGAGTCACGCTCCTCCACCATAGAGAACGCACCTCTGCTTCCTGTAACTTCACTGAGAAGCACCGGGATGTCACCTGCAACTTCACTCATGAGGAGCTGGGCGGGGAATTCCTTGCATTGCTGTAGTGTGCTGCATTTACTCTCTCATCTCTCTTCTCCCTTCAGTCCTGGAGAGTGGTATCATAGGCATTGTTGGTCTGATCAGCCCATGGTTTCATTGTTTTCATCTGAGCAAAGCAGGGCTTCTCGAAGTGTAATACATTTTCCTCACCTTTAAAATTACCAAGCACATTTGAGGAGCGTGGAATGTGCCGGCCATGAGAGATTTACCACTCTCAGTGAGCTTCTGTGTGTTAAAATACTAGAATATTTAACAAATGAGCTACAAGAGTCCCACTGCAAGGTGTGCTGAGAATTGTGACAGTGTGTGGACTTATGTGTGACGTGTGTGTGTGTGTGTGTGTGTGTGTGTGTGTGTGTGTGTGTTCTGTTTTGTCTTAAGGCTAGTGCTCTACCACTTGATCCATAGCTACACCCCCTGCTTTTTGCTGGTTAAGAAGAGATAAAAATCTCATGGACTTTCTTGCTCAGGCTGGCTTTTAACCAAGATGCTAAGATCTCAGCCTCCTGAGTAACTGGGATTATAGATGTGAGCTACCACTGCTAGTGCTTGGTTGGACTTGTTTTTAAATGTTCATGTAAGGATCGTGATAGTCCTGTGGAAAACCAGCCTGTACATCCAGATAGTCTGAACGTCCACCCCAGCCCACGGCCTGTATGCCCACCCAGCCCACAGGCAGTCAGCTGCTGAGAACGTAGGAAGTGTTTTCTTACCGCTTGAGCTGATGGGCTTGGTTTCTCTAATGCTCCCAGATGCCCAGGCAGCTGGGGTGGCATCGGTCCTGTTCACTGTGGACCCTAGGAACCCAGCACCCGACTAACTCATAGGCCCAGCTGGTGTGATGGCGGTGGTGTGCAGAGCGGAAGGGCACATGGGGGCGTTGGGGCAAAGAAGGCAAAGCAGGCACACTGAGGGGAGCGAGCTGTGACACCTGGACATGCTCACCTCAACAGAAATGAGAGTCATTCACGCTAGCGTGCGGAGAGGGAAACTCAGAGGCGGGGAGCAGCATGAACTCTCTCAGAGCTTGAAGATGCTGTTGATGTTGAAGCCTGGTTTCACCAACGGGGAGACTGCAGAGACCGTCGAGATTGGGGACGGAGCAAACACCGGCTACAGCAGGCAGTGAGACCCAAGGTCACGGTGTGGTGGGCAGCGTGGTTGATGCTGAGGGTGGGGCCCGCTCAAATTCCTGCCTTCCACAGCCCATTGCTCAGGTGTGGAGATGGGCGGCGCCCAGTGGGAAGCAGGGAGACTGTGGAGGAGCCTGTGGGGCAGCACCTGACAGAGCAGTGGGCCTGGTGTGGGATAGAGTGGCCAGGACCCATCCAGGAACCATGCAGGGCTGTGTTGGGGGAAGGGAGGGATTGAGGGGTGCTTCCAGACCTGCGGATGGGGACATGTGGTGGCAGCGCTGGTTGAGGAGGAGGGTCTCCTGAAAGGAAGCTGGTGAGTTTGGGTTGGGTCACACTGGCATGGAGACCAGGCGAACCTAGCGAGCGGGCTTCGCAGGAGACCGAGGGAGATAATCCCCATAAACAAAACACAATTCAGCACCAGTGCTGCAGTGAGGCCAAGGGGAAATTGCATTTCACTGTGGAGCACAGTGGGGTTCTGATAGAGTATGGGGTCTTGAGACTTTGGTTTAATCCACAGGATTCACATTTAGGGTCAGAAATTTAGTGTTGGCATTAGCATTAATGAAGAAGACACAAACCTGGTACAGATTGGTTAAGAAGAGAAACATGACAAATTAACATGATCAAAGTTTAATTGAGCAAAAAAACATTTACACACCAGGTAATCCTTTGGTCCAGAACAGGCCCATACAAGTGTCAGTTAGAACATAATTGGAGGACATCTGTGGGAAGAAGAGAGAAGCGGGGTAGAATGTGATTGGAGGACATCTGTGGGAAAAAAAATGGAAGTGAAGTAGATACGAGCTGATTGGAGGATGTCTGGTGGAAGAAAACAGAAGTCAGATGGAACGTGATTGGAGGATATCTGTGGGAAGAATATGGAGGTGAGTTAGAACATGATTGTAAGATATGTGTTAGAAGAATGTGGAAGGGAGTTAAAGCTGTGCTGATTGGAGGACGAGGGAAATGGAAGTGAGGTGTGCTGACTGGAAAAGGTCAGTAGTTTCTTCTTTGAACATGGTTGAATGGTCAGGTCCATGGGATTGGCTAGAATTGGTGGAGACCCAGCAAGTTGTTGCAATGTGTACACCTGTGTTAGACTTTCCCTGAGTTTATAACCAAGTTTGGTTTCCATTCATTGTTGAGAATTCAGGTATTCAAACAGAGGCCTCTTCGGGCCTCCTGTACTTTAACAATGCCCTGCCTTGGGTTAAGCTCTTCATGTGAAAAGCTCAGCCAAAGTCTTTGGCATTGATGTCAGTCTCTGTCTCAGTCATCAATGGATTAGAGTACGGGGTTGTGAGAGTTTGATTTAACCCAATCAGGGAAGAAATACACATGATGTTTGGTTTGCTCAGAATTGGCACAAGACCCATGTGACCAAGCAGAGGGGAAATCCAAGGCTGTGTAAGTCTCATGGTGTGTTTCTGACAAAACTCGCTGTCTCCCGAAGTTTACCTTCTATTGATAGAGACAAGAGCACTCCAACTACTCAGAGTTTAATTCAGGGATATACACAAAAATAAGTTTTAAAAACTGGAACCATGGGGGGGTGAGAGAAAGGGGAAGCGGGCAGAGGGGGTACAGGGGCAAGGGAAAGGAGGAAGGGTGATGGGAAGGGATGGGAAGGGGAAACAAAGGAGGAGGCAACAATGCTTGATAAGAAATGTACTCATTACCTTGCCCATGTAATTGTGACCCCTCTGTACGGTATTTTCACAATAAAAAAAGAAAGAAAATACCACAGTCTTTTTTAAAAAAATGATTCCTAATGTTAAGAACATGTGAAAAGGAGAATTTCTTTTGCCAGTACAACTGTTTATAATGAAGGAAATTAAATCTTAGTTTTAAACTAAAAAAGAAAAACTGGAACCAGCTGGAAAATGGTCCCCAAACCTGTCCATGTCAATCTCTGCCTCTGTGACTGTGGTCTGACCAGAGGATGTGTGGTGAAGGCAGGGGTGTGCAGCAGAGCTGTGCGGTGCACTGTCTGCGGGCCATGCGCACTGCCAGCTTCCTCCTGGAGACACAGAGGGGACCTGGCACTGGGGGGGGGAGGGTGTGGCTGGCATGAGGCAGGAAGCAGAGCGAAGCCGTCACAGGCCAAGGGACCGAGAGCCACCGTCGCTGGCAGAGGCAGGAAGTGGATTCCTCCTGGGCACGGAGGGGTGCCCAGCAGGGCAGAGCTGCGATGTCAGGAAGGCGTGGGCATGGAAGGAGGTGGACGTGAGGACATCCAGAGGGAGCAGCACATCCAGACGCCCGAGAGAGGCTCGGGGACCGGCCCTGCCTGCGGAGCGTGGGCTGGCAGCGGGGAGGAGGGAAACAGGGGAGGAGAGAACAGAAGCTCCACAGCACTGAGCACAGGGCCACTGAGGCAGAGGCAAGCGGCGTGGCCTGCGCGTGGCGGGGCTGGTCCTGGCCTAACTGACTGTCCAGTCCACCGCTGCAGCCTGGTTCCCCCCACCCCCGGAGCCTGGGCGGCTGCTCCTGTGCTCCAGCATCCCCCTCCTCCTGGCCCCTCCCATGTCCTGCAGGCTCCTGGCCTGGCTCAGCAAGGCTCTCCTGGGACCCTTGCTGGGTGAGGGGTCACCGGGTGACAGGGGACAGCAGTCCCCCTGTGGGGAGCTCCGCAGTTGGCCACTGAGACACTGACCCTGCTAATTGCCAGCGTGGGCAGCTTCAGCGGCAGGAGGGGTAATTGGGCCCAGGAGGCCCCGAGCTCCAGCAGAAGAAGCCAGGGAGCTTCGCCCTCAGGGTCTGAGGGAGTCCGGCTCGCACCAGCCTGCAGCCAAGCATCGCCGGACAGGCAGGATTCACGCCAGCCCTCAGCGCTGCAGGTGCCGCAGCCCTGGGCCGTGAAGCTTCCAGACCCCAGGCAGGACCCAGCCCTGTCCGCAAGGCGGCGGCGTCCTCCGCTGTGACCTGACAGTAGGTCGCGCCCTGGGGTTGGTCGGGACACGCACCTGGTGCTGCCCCCACCCCACATGCCTCACCCTCGTGGCCCTTGCTCCTAGGAGTGCCGAGCTCAGTGTGCATCTCTGGGTGTTGTGCTGAGTATTTCTGGGTATGTGGTGAGAATGCGTCTGTGGGAATTGTGCTTGGTGTACATTGATGGGTACTGCGCCGTGGGTGCCATGCTGAGTGCATCTGTGAGTGCTGTGCTGAGTGCATGTTTGGGTGCTGTGCTGAGTATGTTTTTATGGGTATGTGGTGAGAACTGTTCTCCGTGTACATTGATGGCTACTGTGTCGCGGGTGCATCTGTCAGCCCTGTGCTGACAGCCTCCTCTTTGTATTCTCATGGGTACAGACATGATGGCAGGCACTCGGTAGAATACAAGTCCAGCAGCACTGAGCTGAGGCGTGTTTCTGGGTATTATACTGAGGCCATGTTTCTGGGTGCTGTACTGTGTGCGTGTTTATAAGTACTATACCGAGAGTGTGTTTCTGGGTGCTGTACTGAGTGCATGTTTATAAGTACTATGCCCAGGCCATGTTTCTGGGTGCTGTACTGAGTGCATGTTTATAAGTACTATGCCAAGGCCATGTTTCTGGGTGCTGTACTGAGTGTGTGTTTATAAGTACTATACCAAGGGTGTGTTTCTGGGTGCTGTACTGAGTGTGTGTTTATAAGTACTATACCGAGGGTGTGTTTCTGGGTGCTGTACTGAGTGTGTGTTTATAAGTACTATACCGAGGGTGTGTTTCTGGATGCTGTACTGAGTGTGTGTTTATAAGTACTATACCGAGGGTGTGTTTCTGGGTGCTGTACTGAGTGTGTGTTTATGGGTCTCGTGCTGAGACATTTGGGGGCCTGGTACACCTCACAGTACCTTCCCTGCACCGAGCAGAGCAGCACATGCTGTCTCCCCAACATGGCTATGGTCCATGTCCAGGTCTTCATGCCAGGGAGAGAGCAGGCATCAGAGTGCATGGGGCAGGCTGACGGGTGTGGGGCCCTCGCAGCCCCTGCCCATGTCATTCTGGGTACAGAAGTCTACCCCTTGAGCAGGCTGGGGCACCGTCTCTGAGGCGCCTGGGCAGACATTGTCTCCAGTGCGAGAATCCCAGGGTCTTCCCCAGAAGCCTTTGCCCCTCTGTCTATCCAGGACCCAGGGACCCACATCTGAGCCCAGCCATTGTCAGAGCAGAGGGGCCCTGAAAAGGGAAGACATTGGGGCCAATGGTGGCCTCCATGGGATGTCGGGGGTGTAGTTCCCCCTCCCCCAAGAGCACGCCCTGCTCTGTGAGCTGACAGCCTCGTGGTGAGGGGAACGCAGGGGTCCCCAGTCACTGCCTCCAGGCTTCTGTGACCATCTCCAAATGACAACTGGGAGAGAAAGCACAGTGTTTCTTAGGAAAGGGGCCTGGGTTTGTCACAGTGGCGCAACTTTCCGCATCTCAGCCAATCCTGTATGAGCGTGCCAGCCTGTGCACACAGCGCAGGGCTGGTGTGGGCTGGGAAGGGGTGTGAGAGCCAGACTTCCCCAGAAAACCTGGTCAGCAACAGGAGGCCACTGGGCGTCGTGGAGCCCAGTGCCCGGGAGCCCCCCTCCGCGGGCCCTCTTGGCCCGGAAGAGCACACAGCCATGGCCTGGCACTGTCCGGAGGCTCGGGTTGATTCTGCGTGGTGGGGCCCTGACCGAGTTTGCCTGTGGAGGCCGCGGTGGGCGCAGGCTGGAGTCCGGGATGCGTTATGTTCTTGGAATGGACCTTTGGCGGTCACTTTACAGCAGAGGAGGCCTGTGCCACCCACCGGGGTGAGTTTGGGTCCCACAGGCCACCCACTCTTGGTGCCCTTGGTGTCCAGTACAGGTATGTCCCAAGTGCCAATTGTCCTTGGGCGGTTCCTTTCTAGAAGTTTCTTTTCAGCCCTGACCTCTCTGTGACTTCCAGGAGGCCAGCCCACAGCAGAGTTCCCTCTCTTCTTCTGCTCATCACTGTCTGGGGATAAGCACCTGGCCTTGCCTGCCCCCATCTTCTCTCTCCCTCGGCCCTCCCCATCCCTGTCCACAGAGGAGCCACCATCTTGGGTATAAGCCAGAAGACTTTTATCCACATGGTTTCGGAGGCAGAGGCTGCAGCTGGGCGCGGCCTCTCCCGTCCTCCACCCCCGCTTCCCTCACTTTTCTTAATTTGTGGCTTATGCATTGGGTTGTTTGCCACTTAACAACGCCATGTGTGCACAATGCTTCTTGATACGTGCGGTCCCTTGGCCGTCCTCACCCAGCCCACCCTCCCTTCCTCACTGTGCTCAGGTCTGTGGTATATGCAATGCCCCCTGGCCTGAAGTCTGCTCACTTCCCCAGTTCATTCTGCTTTCCCTCTCCTCTGCAAATACCCATTTCCAAGGGCTTACTTTTTGGGGTTTTGACTTGGTCTTTCTAAAGAATTATACTGTTTGAGCCCTCCATAGAGTCTATTATACTTCAATACATTCTTTTATAATGCTTTGGGTACTACCCAGTGTGTCTATTTATAGGTTTATAGGCACATTCTAGCTCCCACAAATGAGAGAACCTATGAAACCTATGCTTCTCTGGGTCAACTTATTTCACTTTATATCGTTTTTCCCAGTCTTTCCATTTCCCTATAAACAGTACAATATCATTCCAATGGATGAGAACAATTCCACTCTGTATCTATACACCACATTTGCTTGATCCATTCATCCACTGAGGAGCATCTGGCCTGATACCATTTCTTGGCTATGGGAAACAATACTGCAGTAAACATGGTTGTGGTGGTGGCTTTAGTGCATCCTTGTTTGTGCTTTAGTGGATACATACCCCCGAGTGGAATTGCTGGGCCATATGGTAGCTCTGTGTTTAGTCTTTGGAGGAACCTCCATACTGCTTTCCAGAGTAGTTGAACAAGTTTACATTCCCACCAACAGTGTGGTATGGTAACGTTCCCTTTTGGCCACATCCCCACAAGCATTTGTATTGTTCATTTTCTTGACATTGCCAATTCTAACTGAGGTGAGGTGGAATCACAGTGTAATTTTGATTGCATTTCCTTTGTGACCAGAGATGTTGAACATTTCTTCATTTGCCTATTGGCTACGTTTACTTCTTCTGAGAAGTCTCTTTTTAAGTCATAAGCCCATTTATTAAAATTGAGTTGTTGTTTCTCTCAGGGTGTATTTTTGAGAGTCCAATTTTTTTGTGCTCTAGGTATATTTTAGATATTAGGCCCTTGTCTGATAGATAGCTGATAAAAAAATCTCCCATTCTCTGATCTTTCAATTTATCTTATTAGCTATATCCTTTACAGAAACTATAAGTTTGATGTAATCCCATTTATCAATTCTTTCTTTGATTTGTTATGTTTCTAAAATTTTACTTAGGAAGTAAAATCCTGTGCTCAGGATTGCTGGTACAAACTGATATAAGGGGATGTAGCTTCTGTTTTCTGTATGTGGACGTCCATTTTTGCCAGTACCATTTGTTGAAAAGGCTGTCTTTCTTCCAGCCTGTATTTTTTGTTCCACTATTGAATATTAGATGGCTATAGGTCTGTGGGTTCATTTCTGGGTCTTCTTTTCTGTTCTCTTTGCCCTAGGGTCTATTTTTGTGGGGTTGCTTTTCTGATTTCTGTCTTGATCTTCTCATTGTTGGCATACAGAAAAGCTACTGGTTTTTATGGGTTGATTTTATACCCTGTTGCTTTGCCTAAGTTTTGGATCAGCTCTAGTAGCTTGGGGGAGAAGATTTTGGGAGTCCTTTAAGTGTAGAACCATGCCATCTGAAAAAAGGAATCGTTTTACTTCTTTCTTCCCTATTTGGATCCCCTTTATGTTTTTTTCTCGCTAGGAATGTATTTCTCTTGCTAGGAATTCCATATGTTGAAGAGGAGTGGAGAGAGTGGACATCTTGTCTGGTTCCAGAATTTAAGGAGAATGACTTTTTCTCCTTTAAGTATAATGCTGTCTGTAAGTGGTTTTATATACACAGCCTTTATTATATTAAGGAACATTCCATGTATTCCTAGCTTCTCCAGGGCTTTTTATTATAAACAGATGTTGGATCTTGTCAAAGGCTTTTTCTGCATCTGTAGAGATGATCATGTGGCTCTTGTCCTTGCTCCTGTTGATGTGGTATATTATATTATTTGACTTATGTATTTTAAACCAGCTTTCTGTCCTTGAAATAAATCCTGTTGATCATAGTGTGTGATTTTCTTGATCAGTTATTGGATTCAGTTGGCCAATATTTTGTTGAGAAGTTTTACATCAATGCTCGTCAAGGAGTTAGTATGATCTGTCATAATCTGGTTTGGGGATATGTGTGATGCTGGCTTCCTGGAATGAGTTTGGTAGTGTTCCCTCCCTTTCTGTTTGGGGAATTGGGGGAGTATTGATGATAATTCTCCTTTAAAGGTGACATAGAATTTGGCTGTGAAGCCATCAGGTCCTGGGTTTTTCCTAGAAGGGAGGTCTTTTATTGCCAGTTCAATCTGATCACCTGTGATGGGTATGTGTAGTTGGGTTATGTTTTCCTGACTCAGTTTGGGTTTTGTCTAGCAATGTGTTACTTTCTGCCAGATTCTCATAATTGTTGCATCAGGGCTTATAAAGTATTCCCTTATAATATTCTGAATTTGTTCTTGAGTCTGTGTTGATATTTCCTTCATCTCCTAGTTTTAGTTATTAGAGTGTGTTTTACTTAGTTAAGTTTGCTTGGGGCCTGTCAATTTTGTTAATGTTTTCAAAGAGCCAACTTTTGGTTTTGTTAATTCTATGTATTTTTTCTTTACTTTTTAATTCATTTATTGCAGCTCTAATTTTCCTATTTCTTTTCATGTACTAGGTTTAGGTTTGTCTTGTTTGTGAAATGTTTTGCATTGTTGTGTTTTTTGTGCAACATTAGGGTACTGATTAGAGATTTTTTTCTAATTTGATTATGAAAACACTTAAGGATATGAACTTTCTGGGGTACTGCCTTTGTTGTATCCTAAAGGAGTTGGTATTTTCTGTCTTCATTTACACTGAATCCCAGAAACACCTTAACTTCCTTGATTATTTCTTCAATGGCCCACTGATTACTCAGCAATGAATTGTTTAGTTTCCATGAGTCTGAGTGTTTCCTGTGATGGTTTTTGCTGTTAAGCTCTACTTTTATTACATTGTGGTCTGACAGGATAGAGGGAGGGAGTTCATTGTTTTAATTTACAGAGCTTTGCTTTGTGACTAGGATATTATCTAGTTTGGAGAATGTTCCATGGGCTGCTGGAAAAAAAGTATATTTTGATGCTTCTGAGTGGAAAAATCTGTAGCTGTCTGTTAGGTATATATGGTCAGTGTAGCTACTTACCTCTGAAATTTCTTCACTTTTGCCTGGATGATCTTTAAGGGGTGATAATAATGCCAGCCTTCCACCCCTAACTCAAGGAAATTTGTAAATAAAATGGTTCGGTGGTGCTAAAGTAGGTATTGGTAGTGGCTACAGAGTACAAGGCGGGTCTTTCTTGGGAGATAAAACCGAGACCCCAGCAACAGAGCAGAGCCAGCTTCCTGTTCTACTGGCTGTGCCCAGCCCTCTGATTACATTCTGGAGTCTGCTCCCTGGCCTGGCCTTCATCCTCCTTCCCTCTTCTTCATTATAGCTGACTCGAGCACTCAGGACGTTGCTGGATAAGCCTGGCCTAGATGAATTGAGAGATTCCCCTGTGGCTTGTGAGGGCCAGGTGTACCATCTGTGTGCTGCGCTCACCCCAGGGCCGGCTCCACCTTCTCCCCTCAGCTGTCCTCTGGCCTTTCCACTTGCCTGTTGGTCTTTTGCAGGCACAGAAGGATGAGGGGGGAGAACATCACCAGGGTCAGCACCTTCATCCTGCTGGGCTTCCCCACGGCCCCCAGGCTGCAGCTCCTGCTCTTCCTCCTCTTCCTGCTCACCTACCTCTGTGTGCTGGTGGAGAACCTGGCCATCATCCTCACTGTCTGGAGCAGCACCTCCCTCCACAGGCCCATGTACTACTTCCTGGGAACCATGTCCACCATAGAGATCTGGTACGTGTCAGACATCATCCCCAAGATGCTGGACGGCTTCCTCCTGCAGCACAAACACATTTCTTTTGTCGGGTGCATGACCCAGCTCTACTTCTTCAGCTCCCTGGTGTGCACCGAGTGCGTGCTCCTGGCCTCCATGGCCTACGACCGCTACGTGGCCATCTGCCACCCCCTGCGCTACCAGGTCATCATGACCACGGGGCTCTGTGTCCAGCTGGTGGCCCTCTCCTTTGCCAGCGGCTTCACCATCTCTGTGATCAAGGTCTACTTCATCTCCAGTGCCACGTTCTGTGGCTCCAACGTCCTGAACCACTTCTTCTGTGACATTTCACCCATCCTCAAGCTGGCCTGCACGGACTTCTCCACGGCTGAGCTGGTGGACTTCATCCTGGCCTTCATCATCCTGGTGTTCCCGCTCGTGGCCACCATCCTGTCCTATGGACACATCACCCTGGCCGTTCTGCGCATCCCCTCGGCCACAGGCCGCTGGAGAGCCTTCTCCACCTGCGCCTCCCACCTCACCGTCGTCACCATCTTCTACATGGCCATGATCTTCATGTATGTTCGTCCCCAGGCCATCGACACACGTAGCTCCAACAAGCTCATCTCTGCGGTGTACACTGTCCTCACACCCATGATTAACCCCCTGATCTACTGCCTGAGGAACACAGAGTTCAAAGACTCCTTGTGGAAGGTTCTGGGCTTGGGTGCCCCTCCACACTAGGATCATGATGGGCCCAGAATTTCATTTGTAGTGATCAAACATCTCATAGAGCGCCTAGTGCTCTGCCAGTGGTTGAGCTCAACTGAACACACCTGTAGACCCATCCCCAAGGGTGAGCTTCCACCCTGACACCTGGTCAGCAAAGGACCACCACTCAGGGAGGCCTCTGGGGGATGGATCAGGAGCCTGAGGTCCCCTTCCTGCCCCAGCCCTGCCCTCCTCTCTGCCCCCGGAGAACCCCCCTGACATTCAATGCCAGGCAGTAGCTTGGGTGCTTTGAGGGGTCTGCGAGAGAATCATAAAGCATGTATGCTCTTCTGTTCCGCTTCTGTGGTTCAACATTTTATATGTATATATTTATATATGTGTGTGTAATATATATTCATATAACACACATACTGCACATGATTGCTGATTGACAGCATTGTGGACAATGCTGCTATAAGCATTCTGGCTAATAGTTTTTATTAATATTTATACCGTTTTTTGAGCTATCAGGAACCATATCTAGATTACATCCAGGCAGCTATGTAGATTACATTTTGATGCTGCATTGGGGATGTGTGTGGTCAGGTTTAGCAGACCTGCAGAACTCTTGCATGTGGACTTACCAGGTGGCCCTCCCACCAGCAGGGCAGGACTCCCATGGGGGCCCAGCCTCACCTCAGGTAGTATCACATGCACATCTCACTGTTGACATTCTTCTGCATTTCTACTGGTGTTCCATCAGGACTTTGATTTGCATTTCTCCTAGAGAGAGATAAACGATGTGCGGCATCTTCTCACATGATTCGTTATTATCCTTTTCTATACATGCCTTCTCCAGTGCCTGTCATGTGTTGCCTGTCTTCACACACAGGGTCTCTTTCACATACACAGGTTCATATATATTCTGGATCCAAATCCTTTTTGGATTCACGTAAAAGGCTTCTTCCAGGTGATGTTTTCATTGATTTCTGCCAGCACTGGGGCTTGAACTCAGGGTCTCAGGCTTTCACCTGGGTTTTTTGCTCAAGGCTGGTTCTCTACCACTTGAGCCACATCTCAAATTCTGGTTTCTTGCTGGTTAATGGGAGATAAAAGTGTCCTGGGCTTTTCTGCTGTGAACCATGATTCTCTGGCCTTCTGAGTAGCTAGGATTATAGGTGTGAACCACCAGTGCCTGGCTATTAGTGTTTTGAGAAGGGAAGTTCATTTATTTAGTCCAATGTTTGCACTTTTCCCACTTGTAGTTAATTTTCCATTTAGGAAATGTTCACCCCACCACCAAGGTCAGGAAGATCTTCCCTGTTTCATTCTGTAGGCTTTATTGCTTTATCTTTCATATCTGAATGTGCAATCCATCTGAAATTGATTTGCACTTATGGTATTGGATGACCCATTCTTCTGTAAAAGGATCTGAATCTGACTGAGCACAGAACCTGTCATTTAAAAACAGAACTTTCCCCTTGTCTGTGTCATCCTTTGCACAAACCAAATGGCAGAGTAACTTCATCATCTGAGGTAGGACCCCAGTCCCACCCATGTGTCTCTGTCTGTCACTTCCTGTCCTGGGGCCACACTGCTGTCACCATGGCCTGGGGCTGCCAAGGGTTGTGGATCCAGTCACCTGTTAAGGGCAGGTGGATGCGTCCACATTCCAGCTGCTGGGAATGGAGGAGCTGTGACCGTTTGTGTACAAGTGTCTTAGAGAGCCTAAGTGTTCCTTTCTCTAGGATAAATGCCCAATAGTAGGATGGACAAGTCCATGTTTAGTTTTAAAGGGAACTGCTGAATTCTAGTGCCTGTGCCATTTGCATTCTCACAAGACATGGCAAATCAGTTGACCTCTTGGCATCCCTTCCTGCATTTGTCTCTTACCTTTAGTTGCATTCTAGCATTTCTCACAAGTGTGTACCAATATCTCATTGTGGATTTCATTTCTTTAGCAGCTAATGAAGCTGGCCATGTTTCTATAGCCTCATAAAACCTCTTCAGTGAAATGTGTGCTCACGTACTTTACCCATTTCCTGCTTGGACAATCTGTTTCCCAGTGTTCTGTTTTTGAAGTTCTTTAGGCATTATGTGTTCCAAATGCAAGCCCCTGTTTGTAGCTTGTCTGTGAAGAATTCCTCACAGCAATTTTTTTAGTGAGGTCCAATTTTTCTCACTATGAATGAATTGGGCTCTCAATGTCAGGTGTAAGAATTCTTTCCCTAAGCCTAATGTTTGCCTCCTATTTGTCTCTTAAATTTGTGTCTCTGGTCCACTTAGAGTTAGTTTTACAGATGAAGTTCTATTGCGTTCCACTTTCCCAATGCCTGTGCAGCTGCTCCTGGGCCGTCTCTCACTGAATCACATTTGCCCTGCCATTAGACATCAGTAGAGGATATCTGTGCTGATCAACACAGGTGCCGCGCTCTGTTTTATTGACCTGTGTGCCACTCAACACTACAGACTCCATCAATCAAAACTACATGTTCTTAACTGATATTGTCATATATAATAAACCTTAACCTTGGAAGAACGATTCCTCTGGCTTTAGTGTTTTTGTAAATTATTGTGGCTAATCTATGGTTTTTACATTTCCACCAAAATCTTACACACTTGACTGATGTCTGAAAAGGGAACCATTGGTGAGATTTTGATAGGCAGTCCCTGAATGCTCCAGGACAACTTGGGAAAAACTGACCACGTCTCCGTGCCCTGGTCCAAGAGCACAGCTAGTCTCTGCAAGTCTTGCGATCTTTGATTTCTCATGCCAGCATTTTATACGTGTGTTTTCCTCTGTTGCAACCCAAGTACTACACTTGATTTGGAATAACTATAAATAGTATCACGTCTTTCATTTTTCTAGTGGTTTGTTGTTGATCCACATCATGCTGTGTGTGCTGTGAGTTTATGAATTTACCTTGGATCCTGCATTCTTGCTGAACTCATTCACTAGTACTGGGACCTTTTCTGTAGATTACTTTGGGTTTTCTACAAAAGCTGTCATATTTACGGAGAAGAACAGTTTTATTTCTTCCTTTCTAATCACTTTCCTTCACTGCTTGAGTTAGAAGTTCCCGTGCCCTTCCAACTAAGTGGGTAAAACAGAAATCAGCACCTTACTTTTTTTTTTAATTTTATTGTAAAGATGATGTACACAGGGGTTATAGTTATATAAGTAAGGTAATGAGTACGTTTCTTTCTTTCTTTTTGTTGGTTGTGGGGCTTGAACTCTACCACCTCAAGTGCTCTACCACTTGAAACATAGCGCCACTTCCAGCTTTTTCTGTTTATGTGGTGCTGAGGAATCGAACCCAGGGCCTCATGCATGCAAGGCAAGCACTCTACCACTGCAGCACCTTACTTTTTAAAAAATTCTTTTTAAAAATGTAATTGCACAGAGGAGTTACAGTTACACAAGTTGATTTAATCAACTGATCTCACTTTAGTTTTTAGTTGTGATGGTTTAATCTTTCTTTTGTTGTTTTGAGACTTTTATATAGTGGCTTTGAACTTGCCTGGCCTCTTGCCCAAAGGGAGTCCTGTGATGGTTGATCTTGTCAGCTTGAGTGGATTGCCAAGTGTGGAGGAGATTATTTTTTAATATGTCTCTAGGGAGGTATGTGCAGAGTTTCCAGAGAGGATTGACCCAGGGGGAAGGCCCACCTGAGTTTGGGCTGCACCTTCCACCGGCTGGGGTCTGCGTGGAGTGAGAGCAGGAAGAGCCCAGCAGTGCAGCCCCCTCTCTTCTCCTCCCCCACCCCTGCTTCCTAGCTGCTGTGATGTGAGCACTTCCTCTCTATCATACCTTCCCTGCTATGACGGTCTGAAGTCATGAGCAAAAAGACATCCTCTCTCTGGAGAGTTATTTTGCTCAGATATGTGTTGCAGTGATGGAAGTCTAAATCATTGGCTATTGTAAATATAATGGCGATGAACATTGTGTGCAGGTTTTTGAGTGGACACAAGTTATCAAGGGACCAGCGGTGAGAAGTGGGCTGAGATAACACTGCCTGAGGCCTCGATCACACCATACCTGAAGCCAGTGCACACACTCACCTCTGTTACTGTGAGACTTGCGTTGTTTCCGTTTCATGACTATTCCTCACATATCAGGTATTATATAGTATCTCACATGGAGACTTGAGAGGAGTATGATTTGGGGAGACTGTGCTTTATAAAAGTTCACTATGTATGTGATTCTCACGCTGTGATTATAGTTGTTATGTGGTTGTATGTACATCTAGAAGGTTTGTCACTATCATTGAAAAAGTATTGAGGCTGGGTTTTTAGATCCCTGGCAGAACTCCAGGTAACTCATGCTGGTAAGTCAGCACCTCACCCCCACGTCAAAGAAACAGATATGGAAGAGGACAGGGAAATATTTACTACGTGGTAGCCAGGAGAAGGCAGCATTTCAGTCCAGCCATTTTCAGGGGTCCAGGCATTGGCCTCAGGTTAAACAGAAAACTGGGGTGAGGTCAAGATGGTATGCATGGTTAAGACAGCCCTAAGTCACAGGTGTGGCCTCGCTGACCTTGGGCTATCTCTGACCTTGAAGGAGTTCCTGAGCAGTGGTTACCCTTTCCACCAGAGGGCAGTTGGCTTCCTGAGCTGTTCTGCTTCTTGGTTGCAGTTTTGCCTTTTGCTACAAGCTAAGGAGATAAAATTGTCTGAGACAATTCACTTGCCTTTTGTGGCTTGTTTATTGGTGGTAAATCCTGTCTTTCCTGGAGCCTAAGGTAATTGTAAAGTGACCTCTGGAGGGAATGGCTCAGATCAAAGGACAGATATTAAAGTGTGTGTGTGTGTGTGTGTGTGTGTGTGTGTGTGTGTGTAGTTGGGGCTATAGCTCGTAGTTAGATCATAGGACCAGTAAATCAGCTTCTAAGTTGCTGCTTTCAGGTAGCTTCTTTTGATAGCTATCAGGTTTTGTCTCTGTTCACTACTATTGAATTTGCTTATGTATTTTCATTACTCTGGTCCAGTGATTGCTCAAGCTGAAATGGACAGAATGACATATATGAGTTTATAATTGGAGCTTCATTAGAAGAGACTCCCAGGAGCACTCCACTCGCCTCCTCTCTGCACAGCACCCCTCCTGCTGCTCCCTGTGCACTGACCCCCTCTGCCCCGTGTGTACCCCCTCTCCCGCTGTGGGCACCGCTCCTTTCTGCTCTGGACACGGAGAGGACCGTGCTTGGGCCACAGTGAGGACCCACAGCCGGGATCACTGGGGCTTTATATGAGCGGTCTCACAGCCTGGGAGCACAGCTCGGTCTATTCTAGTTATCAAACTCTTACTAGAAGTACATCAGAACTCCTGAACTGGAAGATGACCCATGACCACACACCTTCCCCCACAGTGGTTAAGACAGTGCCAGGGCTTCTTCCAGCCCAGCTCTGGGAGAGGCCCCCAGGGAGGAGACGAGCCGTGGGCAGTGTGCCAACAGAGGAGGGAATGCCCATACACCAAGGGACACAACGTCCATGGGGCAGGGGGCGTCAACTGGCCTCACCACAGAGATGTCTGAACTTAGTGTTACTTTTTGCATCTTGGGGCAGGTCTGTCTCTGTATCTCTCTTCATCAGTAAAAAGTTGTCGAATGCCAGAACCTTGTCTTGGGGAATAAGATAAGGCAGTACCTCTACAGGTAAGATGAGGAAACAAGAGGAGAAAATGTGAGAACTCCATCCTCTGTGGGCAGAAGAATCTGGAAGGTCTGGGAAGGTCACCAGACTTTCTAGAGATGTGATTAGAGGGTGACCTTGAGTCAGGGGACTTGGAGAAGGGGAGGCGCCTGTTGAGCTGCCGGGCCAGGGCTGTGTGTGTGGAAGGCCAGGTCACAGAACCGCCATGCCTGGGATGGGTCAGAGGTCTGGTGCTGGAGGAGGGCACCGCTGGAGGGGAGGGGAGGTGGCCCCACCCCCAGATCTCAGGGTCCCAGGCAACATGCCTCCAGGTGCTGCCCCCACACCACCAAGCGCTGGAAGTCTTGGGCCCACACAGGACTCCACAGGCAAAGGAGAACAAGCAAAAGCAAAACCCAAACCAGACCCTGCAGGTCTGTCATTCTCCATTAGAGAAAACCTGCAGAAATGATCTTAGTTTCACAGCTGTATCCCCTGCCATTTTACGCTCTGAGAAGTTCAGACTTCAGAAAACAAGCAACCTTGTTCAGTATGTATGTGCGGGAATGGAACTGGGACAGGGGAGGGTGGGAGGGGTGAGGAGGTGGGGCCGCTGGTGGAGGGGAGACACTGATCCAAATGTACTGTACCCACAAGTGCGGTGTCCACACCCTCTCCACAGGACTGGAACAACGGGGGAACTGCACACGGAGTTCGAGGCCCTGGGCTAGGAGGGCTGGCGCTCGGCACCCCTCAACTCATGCTGGGTCTGTGTTTTCCATTGCTACTCAAGGGGCTTGCCAGGACCCAGGGAGAGAGCCCGGCCCTCAGTCCTGACCCAGGGGGGTCTAAGCTGGGTGCAGCGCACCACCCCACACTCCTGGGGCTCCTGGTGTCCAGCCCTGGCCCCCAGCTCTCCTGTCTCCCCTCTTCGCTCAGAGGGTCCGGGTACTCTCTGGGTAGCCAGGGTCCGGGTGCTCTCCAGGTGACTGGGGTGCTCTCCAGGTGACTGGGGTCCGGGTGTTCTCTGGGTGGCCAGGTGACTGGGGTGCTCTCCAGGTGACTGGGGTCCAGGTGCTCTCCAGGTGACCAGGGTGCTCTCTAGGTGACCAGGGTGCTCTCCAGGTGACCAGGGTGCTCTCCAGGTAACTGGGGTGCTCTCCGGGTAACCAGGGTGTTCTCCGGGTGACAGGGGTGCTCTCCAGGTGAAAGGTGTGCTCTCCAGGTGACAGGGGTGCTCTCCAGGTGACTGAGGTGCTCTCCGGGTGACAGGGGTGTTCTCCAGGTGACAGGGGTGCTCTCCAGGTGACTGGGGTCCAGGTGCTCTCCGGGTAACCAGGGTGCTCTCCGGGTGACAGGGGTGCTCTCCAGGTGACAGGGATGCTCTCCAGGTGACAGGGGTGCTCTCCGGGTGACAGGGGTGCTCTCTGGGTGACAGGGGTGCTCTCTGGGTGACAGGGGTGTTCTCCAGGTGACAGGGGTGCTCTCCAGGTGACTGGGGTCCGGGTGCTCTCTGGGTGACCAGGGTGTTCTCTGGGTGACCAGGGTCTGGGTGCTCTCCAGGTGACCAGGGTCTGGATGCTCTCGAGGTGACAGGGGTCCGGATGCTCTGCGGGTGCTTTCCGGGTGACCGGGGTCTGGATGCTCTTGAGGTGGCTGGGGTCGGGGTGCTCTCCAGGTGGCTGGGGCCTGGGTGCTCTCGAGGTCGCTGGGGTCGGGGTGCTCTCCAGGTGACTGGGGTCCTGGTGCTCTTTGGGTGATGGGGGTCTGGGTGCTCTCTGAGTGACCGGGGTGCTCTCCAGGTGATGGGGGTCTGGGTGCTCTCTGGGTGGCCGGGGTGCTCTCCAGGTGATGGGGGTCTGGGTGCTCTCTGGGTGGCTGGAGTCTGGGTGCTCTGTGGGTGACTGGGGTGCTCTCTGGGTGATGGGGATCTGGGGTGCTCTCCAGTTGACTAGGGTGCTCTCCAGGTGACTGGGGTGCTCTCCAGGTGACTGGGGTCCTCTCCAGGTGACCGGAGTCCGGGGTGCTCTCCAGGGGACTTGGGTGCTCTTCTGGTGACCGGGTCTTCTCCAGGTGACTGGGGTCCGGGTGCTCTCTGGGTGGCTGGAGTCCGGGTGCTCTCCGGGTGACCGGGGTGCTCTCTGGGTGGCCGGGATCCGGGGTGCTCTCCAGGTGGCCAGGGTCCGGGTGCTCTCCCGGGGACCGGGTGCTCTCCAGGTGGCCAGGGTCCGGGTGCTCTCCAGGTGGCCGGGTGCTCTCCAGGTGGCCAGGGTCCGGGTGCTCTCCCGGGGACCGGGTGCTCTCCAGGTGGCCAGGGTCCGGGTGCTCTCCAGGTGGCCAGTGTCCGGGTGCTCTCCAGGTGGCCGGGTCCTGGGGTGCTCTACGGGTGGCAAGGGTCCAGGTGCTCTCTAGTAGCTCTTCCCTCCCGCGCCCCGCCCCTCTCC
>NW_012267454.1:296863-308219 GCF_000151885.1 Dipodomys ordii
GCCGCCGTCGGGGCCGCTCGCAGCCAGTCGGCCCGGTGCGGTGGCCTGAGGGAGCGCGGAGCCGAGGAGCGGGCGCGGCCGCAGAAGGGTCGGATTCGGGAGGAGTCAGCGCTGCCCTTGGGGGGGACAGTGCGACGTCCCTGGATGCGGGGTGGGGGCGTGGGGACGGCCGGAGCCGCGGGAGACCCGTACCACCGCAGCCCTACCCACTTCTTCGCTTGCCAGTGGCTGGAGCTGGGCAGCAGTGACAGACTGTAAAGGGCTTGACCTCCGCGCCGAGATCTTGGGTTTTGAACAGAGGAATGCAGTAGCCTCGTTAAAAGCCGTAAGAGCCGGGCGTAGGTGGCCCAGGCCCGTAATCCTAGCTACTCAGGAAGCTGACGCCTGACGATCACAGCTCAAAGCCCGCCTGGGCAGAGAAGTGCTGCCGTGACTCAGGTGGTAGAGCCTTGAGCAAAAGAACACTCGCCCTTAGTTCAAGTCTCAGACCTGGGACACGCACCTGCAGAGCCATATGAATGTAGTTAGGTAAGCTGGAAAAGAGAAGAGAGAAAAATAGTTATGTAATCCAGGCCCTGCACACACTGGCAGCGATGTGTTTACTCCTGGGCACTACCAACTAACAGGGGTACAGAATCACTTCTGTGAGTCCAGGAGCAGGATGGAAAGGCTGTAAACATTGAGACTTGAAATAACTGAGGAAATTGGTTATGAAAGATTAGTTAGGGGCTGGGAAGGTGGCTCAGTGGTAGAGCGCTTGCCTTGCATGCATGAGGCCCTGGGTTCGATTCCTCAGCACCACATAAGCAAAAAGAAAAAAGCCAGAAGTGGCGCTGTGGCTCAAGTGGTAGAGCGCTAGCCTTGAGCTGAAGAGCTGAGGAACAGTGCCCAGGCCCAGAGTTCAGGCCCCACAACCGGACCCCCCCCCTCCCAAAAAAGAAAGATCAGTTATGCTCTGATTTTAGCAATAGAATAGTGTGAAGGATACCACTTGAGCCACAGCTCCACTTCCAGCTTTTTTTGGTAGAGTGGAGGAAGTGTCTCAGAGATTTTCCTGCCTTGGCTGGTTTCAAACAACAGTCCTCAGATCTTAGCCGCCTAACTAGCAAGGATTTACAGGTGTGAAGTACTGGTGCCTGGCTAAGACTCTTAATATTCAAGAATTACTTGCTAATGAGAGAGGGAAATCAGGAAGCTCTTGGTTGCTATTGTCAGGCTTCCTGGGCATCTGCTCTGTGCTAATATGTGGTAAATACGAGTTGGGAAGATGGTTTGTACATCACCCAGAGTGTCCCAAAGGAGATGGTGCTTAACTTCTGGGACCAGTGTAATGCCTTGGCCTCAGGACTTCTGCCTTTAAGTCCCTCCTCTGATGTTCACCTGGCCAGTTCCTTAGGATCTTCCAGGTTGTTCAGATGTCACTTCCTCTTTCAATATTAAAACTCATTTTGTGTGTCCTGCCATGCTTCCTTTCTCTCCACAGCGCTTGCTTCACATGATATATTATTTACTTGCTTTGTTGCACCATGTGCATTGTCTAGCTGCTTAGTGTGTACAGACAAATGCACGTGCATGCACACACACGATTTTATTACTTTAGTGAATGTTTAGTATTCCGTAAGTTGGTTGTGTCTCTTTATATATATATATATATATATATATATACATATATATGTACATGTAAATATGTATAGAGAGATATAGACATGTAGATATTTATATCTATATAGATATTGGTAAGAATATGTATATAAATAGATATGTAGATATCAATATATAGAGATATGTCAGTATATATAAATATTTGTTATAGATATGTTTATATATACGTAGATTTATCTATCTCTACCTGTATACATATCTTCCCCCTAAGGTTTGAGCTCAAGACTTGAACTTGCTAGGGAGCACTTCACCACTTGAGCCATGCTGCCAGCCCTTTTTACCAATAGGTAAATGTTAGATATGGTCTTAATAATTTTTTGCCCAGGGCCAGCCTCCCGCCTATGCATGCTGGGAGTAGGGGTGTGAACCATAATGCCTGGCTTCTTTGTTGAGAGTGAATCCTGATAACTTTTATGCCCAGAGAGGCCTGGAGCCATGAACTTCCTGATTCCTGCCTCCTAAGTAGCTGGAATTGCAGACATGAGCTATCATACCTGGCCAGAAACTGTTTTTTTTTTCATTTTTAATTATTTTAATCAAGTAATGTAGCTGTTTGAAACAAATTTTAAGACAATAGAACAAAGTTAAGGATTACTCTATTAGGAGAACCTCTAAATCCAGATTGTGTGAATTTGAATTCCACTGAAATTTGGCACTAGACTTAACATTAGTTGAAGCCCAAACCCTTTCCTTAGAGAAGCTCTGAAAATTTCAACCAACAGACTCTCAATAGCTTGCCACCAGGCAGTTCCTAAGGGTGATTACTCTGTCCTGTACTAACACCGAGCGTCAACGTTTCTCAATTTGATGCTTGAAAAGTATATTCTTGTGAATAGTTTTTGTTTGCTTTTTGTAGCTATGAATAACATTTTCATGTGGCTGTTGTTATATTTAATAATTTCTAAATAAGCTGTCAATCCGTACAGGTTGTATAAAAAGGTCAAATATATTGACCTTTTTTATTTATTTATTTTCGCTGGTCGTGGGGCCTGAACTCTGGGTCTGGGCGCTGTCCCTCAGCTCTTCAGCTCAAGGCTAACGCTCTACCACTTGAGCCACAGCACCACCTCTGGCTTATTTTGCTTATGTGGTGCTGAGGAATCGAACCCAGGGACTCATGCATCCAAGACAAGCACTCTACCACTGAGCCACCTTCCCAACACTAGTTTGTTTTTTTAATAGTGTTCCTCTGCCCTCTTTTGGTAATTTTTATTTTGTGGGGAGATGATTTTGACTTCAGTGTATAGAATAGATGGGGGTGGTAGGATGGGCCAGGAGGAGGTGTCTTGTGTGTGGATGAGAGGTGTGAGCATGTCATGTGAGAGGTGAAAGCATGTTGTGTGGGTGAGGGGTGTGAATATGTCGTGTGGGTGAGGTATGAACATATTGTGTAGGTAAGGTGTGAACATGTGTGGATGAGAGGCGTGAGTATGTGTGGGTGAGGTGTGAACGTGTGGATGAGAGGCATGAGCATGTCGTGTGGGTGAGGTGTGAACATGTGTGGATGAGAGGCGTGAGCATGTCGTGTGGATGAGAGGCGTGAGGATGTGATTGAGCTGGGGAGGGAATGGATCTCCTGTCCAGAGAGGCAGGGCGTTAGAGTCTGTGGGTGTGGTTTTCAGGAAGGAGGAAGGCACGAAGGTGGTGCTCATGTTTGCAGTGCACTGTTGGGTAGTAGGCGTTCCTCGTGTGGGATGCGGTGTTAGACTTCTGCTGTAGGTCTGTTAGCTTTCAGCTGCCTTCACAATATCTGTCTGGATGTGTAGAGCAGGGCTTAGCTCAGGAGACTGGGCCACCCTGTCACCCAGCTTCCCTCTCTTCTCTGACATCCATTCTTCTATCTATCTATCTATCCTCATATCCATCCATCCATCCATTTAACTGCTTATCCATCCATTCATCCATCTTTTCACTCATTAGTCCACCCACGTTGCATCCATCCATTTAACCATCCATTCCCCACCTACCTGTATATCTGCCTATTCATCCAGTTTTCATTGAACACAGC
This sequence comes from Dipodomys ordii, assembly GCF_000151885.1. NCBI lineage: Eukaryota > Metazoa > Chordata > Mammalia > Rodentia > Heteromyidae > Dipodomys > Dipodomys ordii. The sequence continues at coordinate 300,534 of NW_012267454.1, forward strand.
ACACTTGTTTAGTCCTGAGGGTTTAGCAGTGCACAGATAGAGACACTATACCAGTTTGTAGGGAGCTAGCATAGGGTAAGAAGGAGTCAGCTCATTATAAACAGATTAGCAGATTAAAAAGGTGTCCAAGTTAAGCTAGGCCTCAGTGGCTCACGCCTGTAATCCTAGGTATTCCAGAGGTTGAAGACTGAGGTTCAAAGCTAGCCAGGGCAGAAAAAGACTGTGAGACTCTTATCTCTAATTAGCCACCCAAAAAAGGCAGAAGTATAGCTGTGGCTCAAGTGGTAGAGCCTTGTGCCCCCAAAAGATGGGTTTTTATTTTTTAAGGTTTTTTTTTTTAAATCATAGAAGAGGTCTCTTGATAATTTTTACCTGTAGTTGCTAATGTCTACAGTAACCAGAATGGTCATGCTGTGTTGTGTGGTGTGTTTTTCAGGCACAGATTCATACCAGCGTACAGTGCAAGCTGCAGTATGGACATTTGTCCTACTTACTTGGTGACAGGACAAGCAAAAGACTGACAGAGTACAGCAGAGTGATCACTGTAGATGGCAACATATGCTCGGGGAAAGGCAAGCTCGCGAAGGACATCGCGGATATTCTAGGTATGGATCCGTGGCACGCAGACGTCATCTGTCCCTCACGTACATGCTCGCTCATCCCGCCTTGAATTTACTTTGTAGTGACTAATAGGCATTTCACATTTTTCAGTGCTTAAAAGCTGTTTTTGATATTAAATCTATGCTAATGGTCAGTTTGGTAGGCATTGAAAGCAGACCTCTTCTGTGAGCACCATGATGTGGACTGTGGCAGCCTCCACACGGACAGAGCTACAACTTAGAACTGCTTCTGACTTCTGCGCTGAGGCTTGTCCACCAGGCCTTTCTTTGGCATTTGATAGCAGCTGTGCGCTTACACAGCGGGGTTCCAGAAGAGGTCCTGGGAGAAACCACACTGGAGTGCAGTGTGACCTGCAGTGCTCACAAGCTTCCACTGTGTTGCTTTAGGTGCCTCGCGTGCTCCCTTTCCATGCCATGACATGTGGGCAGGGGTGCTGGTGGGAGGGTGGCTTTCTCAGCCCTAGCAGTGGCATCCGGATAGGTTTTGTGTCTTGGTTAGTCTGTGCTGCTCAATAGTGGGAGCAGAGGATGGCTCCTGCTTCATCCTAGTATTTCTCTTTTCAGGCATGAAGCACTTCCCTGAAGCAGGGATACATTATTCAGACAGTACCACAGGGGACGGGCGGCCCCTGGACCTGGAGATGGCTGGCAGCTGTAGCCTGGAGAAATTTTATGATGACCCAAGAAGCACTGATGGCAACAGCTACCGCCTACAGTCCTGGCTGTATGCCAACCGGCTCCTGCAGTACGCAGACGCCCTGGAGCACCTGCTGAGCACAGGTCAGTGTCCTTGGCCAGGGGGTGGGCACATCGGGCACATCAGCCACTCCCAAGTAGCCAGTAAGTAGCGTTTTTCTGTCAGTTTTCCTGGAGGTAAATTTTGTTTCTGGTAAGATTATAGATTCCTGAGGTCCATTCTATCATTGCTTCAGAATAATGTTAAGGAGGAATTGTTTTACTTTTATGTGTGCACTGGAGTGAGCTTTATGGACTGTATGTAATTTTTATGCCACTGCTTGAAGCACAGAAGTGAAATGTGTAAAAGGACGGAGAAAAGAGAACTTGTAAGTGACTGGGAGGAAGCAGTATCTCATGAAGATGGAGAGTGTGTGCCTTACAGAGCTGAGATGGCAACAGAACAGGCTGCTTCTGGAAGTCTGATGGTCAGGATAGAAGCTAGGCCATGAAAAGATTGGCAGAGGGAGGCAAAATACTCAGGGCTCTCGGGACCCTTACAGTAAGGGAACATGTGTCCCTAGACACATCTTGGTGAGGAAGAGGTGGTCAGGGGCTGTGTATTTGGATAGTCTGGGAGCCAGGCATTAGGAGTCAGTTAGGAGGTGAAGAGGGGGAGCTGAAAGAGCACGTGTAGATAAGGGTCCACCCAGGGACTGTTTCACAGTTCTGGGAAGCAGAAGCAGGTGTAAATTTAGGACCTGATTCCCAAACATCCTGAGAACTGAAAACAGATGTGCTGCTGGTTCTGGGCGAGAGCCACTGTGTTGTGTTGGTTGAGTCATAGGTGGGAGCTGTTGTGTATGTGCTGGTGGTTGGTGGCGGTAGGAGCCGTGGTGTGTATGTATGTGCCGGTAGTCAGTGGCAGTAGGAGCCGTGGTGTGTATGTGCTGGTGGTTTGGTGGTGATTGGAGCCGTGGTATGGGGGTACTGGAGAGAGGTACTATGTGTCTCTGTGTCTGTGAGGCAGTGGTTGCTGCATGGCTGTCAGCCCAGCAGTCATAGTGATTTTGAGGAGTTGGAGCTGAGAACAAGACCCCTGGATAACGAAGGAGCAGACTGTCAGTAACATGGTTGGGACTCACGGCCTCCTACGCCATTCTCTTCCCATATATGAGTACCTGTCCACATAGTGTGGGGCCATGCGCCTGTATCAGACTGTTGTACCAATCACGCTGTTACCTTGCCTTTCTAACATTTACTAGTGACTTTCTTCATGAGAGTGAGACTCATCTTGGTTAGTAATGCTCTGAGTATGAGCTCCCTGACGTATGCATAATCTCCTTGACGTGTGCATGTGCTCCTGACGTATGCGTGAGCTCCCTGATGTGTGCATGTGCTCCTGACGTACGCATGTGCTCCTGACGTACGCGTGAGCTCCCTGATGTGTGCATGTGCTCCTGACGTATGCGTGAGCTCCCTGATGTGTGCATGTGCTCCTGATGTACGCATGTGCTCCTGACGTACGCATATGCTCCTGACGTACGCGTGTGCTCCTGACGTACGCGTGTGCTCCTGACGTACGCGTGAGCTCCCTGATGTGTGCATGTGCTCCTGACATACGCGTGAGCTCCCTGATGTGTGCATGTGCTCCTGACATAGTATGCGTGAGCTCCCTGATGTGTGCATGTGCTCCTGACGTACGCATGTGCTCCTGACGTACGCGTGAGCTCCCTGATGTGTGCATGTGCTCCTGACGTATGCGTGAGCTCCCTGATGTGTGCATGTGCTCCTGATGTACGCATGTGCTCCTGACGTACGCATATGCTCCTGACGTACGCGTGTGCTCCTGACGTACGCGTGTGCTCCTGACGTACGCGTGAGCTCCCTGATGTGTGCATGTGCTCCTGACATACGCGTGAGCTCCCTGATGTGTGCATGTGCTCCTGACATATCCGTGAGCTCCCTGATGTGTGCATGTGCTCCTGACGTACGCGTGAGCTCCCTGATGTATGCATGTGCTCCTGGCGTACACGTGAGCTCCCTGATGTGTGCATGTGCTCCTGACATACGCGTGAGCTCCCTGATGTGTGCATGTGCTCCTGACATACCCGTGAGCTCCCTGATGTGTGCATGTGCTCCTGACATAACCATGAGTTCTCTGCTGTGTGCATGTGCTCCTGACGTACGCGTGAGCTCTCTGATGTGTGCATGTGCTCCTGACGTACCCGTGAGCTCCCTGATGTGTGCATGTGCTCCTGAAGTACGCATGAGCTCCCTGATGTATGCATGTGCTCCTGATGTACCCGTGAGCTCCCTGCTGTGTGCATGTGCTCCTGACATACCCGTGAGCTCTCTGATGTGTGCATGTGCTCCTGACATACGTGTGAGCTCCCTGATGTGTGCATGTACTCCTGACGTACGCATGAGCTCCCTGATGTGTGCATGTGCTCCTGACGTACCCGTGAGCTCTCTGCTGTGTGCATGTGCTCCTGACATACGTGTGAGCTCTCTGATGTGTGCATGTGCTCCTGACGTATGCGTGAGCTCCCTGATGTGTGCATGTGCTCCTGACGTACCCGTGAGCTCCCTGATGTGTGCATGTGCTCCTGGCGTACACGTGAGCTCCCTGATGTATGCATGTGCTCCTGACGTACCCGTGAGCTCCCTGATGTGTGCATGTGCTCCTGACGTACATGTGAGCTCCCTGATGTGTGCATGTGCTCCTGACGTACGCATGTGCTCTCTGCTGTGTGCATATGCTCCTGACATACGCGTGAGCTCTCTGATGTGTGCATGTGCTCCTGAAGTACGCATGAGCTCCCTGATGTGTGCATGTGCTTCTGACGTACCCGTGAGCTCCCTGCTGTGTGCATGTGCTCCTGACGTACCCGTGAGCTCCCTGATGTGTGCATGTGCTCCTGACATACGCATGAGCTCCCTGCTGTGTGCATGTGCTCCTGACGTACCCGTGAGCTCCCTGCTGTGTGCATGTGCTCCTGATGTACCCATGAGCTCCCTGATGTGTGCATGTGCTCCTGACATACGCGTGAGCTCTCTGATGTGTGCATGTGCTCCTGACATACGAATGAGCTCCCTGATGTGTGCATGTGCTCCTGACGTATGCGTGAGCTCCCTGATGTGTGCATGTGCTCCTGACATACGCATGAGCTCTCTGATGTATGCATGTGCTCCTGACATACGCGTGAGCTCCCTGATGTGTGCATGTGCTCCTGACGTACCCGTGAGCTCCCTGATGTGTGCATGTGCTCCTGACGTACCCGTGAGCTCTCTGATGTGTGCATGTGCTCCTGATGTACGCGTGAGCTCTCTGATGTGTGCATGTGCTCCTGACATACGCGTGAGCTCTCTGATGTGTGCATGTGCTCCTGATGTACGCGTGAGCTCTCTGATATGTGCATGTGCTCCTGACATACGCGTGAGCTCTCTGATGTATGCATGTGCTCCTGAAGTACGCATGAGCTCCCTGATGTGTGCATGTGCTCCTGACGTACGTGTGAGCTCTCTGATGTATGCATGTGCTCCTGAAGTACGCATGAGCTCCCTGATGTGTGCATGTGCTCCTGAAGTACGCATGAGCTCTCTGATGTGTGCATGTGCTCCTGACGTACGTGTGAGCTCTCTGATGTGTGCATGTGCTCCTGAAGTACACATGAGCTCTCTGATGTGTGCATGTACTCCTGACGTACCCGTGAGCTCCCTGATGTGTGCATGTGCTCCTGAAGTACACGTGAGCTCTCTGATGTGTGCATGTGCTCCTGACGTATGCGTGAGCTCTCTGATGTATGCATGTGCTCCTGAAGTACGCATGAGCTCCCTGATTTGTGCATGTGCTCCTGACGTACGTGTGAGCTCCCTGATGTGTGCACGTGCTCCTGAAGTACACGTGAGCTCTCTGATGTGTGCATGTGCTCCTGACGTACGCGTGAGCTCTCTGATGTGTGCATGTGCTCCTGACGTACATGTGAGCTCCCTGCTGTGTGCATGTGCTCCTGAAAGTTGTGTGTACCAGCTCCTCTAGTGGCCATGGGGGGAACTATAGAGCCTCACTCAGAGCATCACTAACCAAGGTCAGTATCACTCTCATGAAGAAAGTCACTAATCATTGTTGAAAAGGCAAGGCAACAGCAAGACTTGTGCAACCAGTCTGCTTTGGATTTTTGCACCAGGCCCCAACTTCAAAGCCCATTTAGTAGCGTCGACATAATAGCTCTTGGATCACTATAATGTCTTTTTGAAACATACTCCAGTCTTTATATTCTGACAACCTATTTCTTAAAATGAAAAACAGCTGGGTACCAGTGGTTCCCACCTGTAATTCTTGCTACTCAGAAGGCTGAGATCTGAGGATTGTGGTTCAAAGCCAGCCTGGACAGGAAAGTCCATGAAACTCTTATCTTCAATTGACAACCAAAAAAGGCAGAACTGGAGCTGGGGCTCAAGTGGTAGAGAACCAGCCTTGAACAAGAAAAGCTAAAGGAGAGTCTCCTGCCCTGTGTTCAAGCCACATACTGGCATACACACACACACACACACACACACACACACATTTTTTACTTGTTAAATGCACACTAATTTATTTACTTTCATGCTGCACAAATCTATTGACTAGTTACTTAACAAGTACTCTTCATGTGCCAGGCTTATTGAGGGCCTGCAGGAAGGAGGTTTATGTTTTCATAGGGACAGAAAACAAGTCTGAGAAGTGTTAGTTGTAATGGGCTGTGGCAGGGCTGGAAGGTGCGGAGGCTCCTGCCGAGGCCTGGCAAGGCTGATGGTGGTGACTTGTACTTGTGATGTGTTGGGAAGAGCAAGGCTGGAAGTAGATGGAGATGAGATTGGAGAAAAAGCCAGGTGAGACTTTGGGCCTGGAAAGCCATAATGGGCTGGTTTTTTCTCTGAAGAAGAGAGGAAGCCATCGGGAGGATTGGGCATACTGATTCTGTGCTCAACTCAATAGGAAAGTGACCCTCTGTTCCCTGGAGGTGGGAGAGCAAGCAGGAAGGGAGGTAGGGACACGGGGCTATTTGGAGTCATGTGTGGGACACACAGATGGTGTGTGAAGAGGGGGACATGAGGTATGCGAGGAGTCCCAGACCCGGAATCTGACTCGTGCTGTTAGGCAAAACAGCACCGAATGGGAAGTGAGGGCAAAAATCTCTTGTTTAAAAACAGAAGTGTAGGGGCACATAACTATAGTTCTGTCCTTTTGAAATGCAGAAGAAGGAGGACATGGACTTTGAGGCCAACTTGAGCAAAGTTAGCAGCAAAAACTTATCTCAAAGACAAAAGTACAGACGAAAGGCCTGGGGATGTGGCTCAAGTGGCAGAGCCCCAACCTAACACGCGCTATGCCTTGGATCTCTGGTACTGACTAAATAAGTAACACGCATGTATACATGTACACACACACACAAAAAAAAAACAAAATATAATTTTCAAAAGTGATTTCTCACTTACAAATAGCATAGTTTTCTAGTGTATTTGGTCTGGAATCAATGAGTAAATGATCTCTTTTTCTGTTTATAAATTGAAATTCCTAGTTAGCAGTGCCTTTTATCTCTCTGGGTTTTAATTTTTGTTTTCATGATTTCATCAGGACAAGGTGTAGTCTTGGAGCGGTCCATCTACAGCGACTTTGTCTTTCTGGAGGCGATGTACAAGCAGGGTTTCATCCGAAAGCAGTGTAAGTTCTGACATGCGAGCTCCATGCTGTATGCACAGCTCCATGTGCAGACATGCTTCTGACGTACACGCAAGCTCCCTGACGTGCACACGAGCTCCTTGATGCATTCATGTGCTCCCTGATGCATGCATGTGCTCCTGAAGGGCGTGTGCTCCAGCCTCTGTAGTGGCTATGGGGGCACTGTTCTCTGAGTGTTGTAGGAGAGGTTGTTACCTAGAGACAACACCATGGCTAACCACATTTCTACAGGGAAGACGGAGCTCCCTCCCATCTGCCCTCTTCCCTCACCTTTCCCTGTGGATGGAAGCCCAGATGCTGGACAATAGATACCCCACAGCTCCCACAACCATCCCTAAGAATCAGCCCCTCACCTTTGGCCCTGCAGGACTTTGGATTGTCCAGCAGGATGGAACTGAGATGTCTTACTTCCCCTGTGCCAGCCCTGTGTGTTGCCAATATCATCCTCTCTGATAGGAGGTGGCTGAGGGCAGTTGGGAGATGCCCCCAGTCTGTCATCTCTGTCTGCACTGGTCTCTAAGTGCCGCCTCTTTTTGACCCTGTTGTACCTGTGCATCTGGAGCCCTCAGAAAAAGGTTCCATGGCCTCTGGAAAGCCATCCTATGCTCACACCTAGAGTGTGCACACATAACATGGCTCCTGGAAGGTGTCCCATGCTCACACCTA
>NW_012267454.1:308659-318088 GCF_000151885.1 Dipodomys ordii
AAGGTGTCCCATGCTCACACCTAGAGTGTGCACACATAGCACGGCTCCTGGAAGGTGTCCCATGCTCACACCTAGAGTGTGCACACAAAACACGGATCCTGGAAGGTGTCCCATGCTCACACCTAGAGTGTGCACACATAACACGGCTCCTGGAAGGTGTCCCATGCTCACACCTAGAGTGTGCACACATAACATAGCTCCTGGAAGGTGTCCCATGTGTTACCCCCCTTCCCCAGCCCCTGGAAAGCTGTCCATGCCTTACTTAGAACATGTGCCTCCCACAGCTCCTGGAAGGCTGTCCCATGCTACATCTAGAATGTGTAACCTCCCCCCCCCCTCTGCCCCATAGCTCCTGGAAGGCTGTCCCATGCTCACCTAGCATGTATAACCCCCACAGCCCCTGGAAGGCCATCCATGCTACATCCAGAATGTGTAACCCCCCCCCCCCACAGCCCCTGGAAGGCCATCCATGCTACATCCAGAATGTGTAACCCCCCCCATAGCTCCTGGAAGGCTGTCTCATGCTACACCATGGACACACCCATGTGTGTCCCCCCCCCCCATAGCCCCTGGAAAGCCTTCTACATGCTACACATAAACATGTGCCCGCCCTCCCCCCCGCCCCCAAGGCCTTCCACATGCTCACACCTTTTGCTGTGCGGCAGTGCTAACGCCAGGCCCTTCTCACACCCTCTGGAAGGCTGTCCCATGCCTGGCATTTGTGCTCAGTGGTTTCTGCTCTGTTAGGTGATGTGCAGGTTGTCATACAGCTCTGAGAACTGTGTGTGCTCTCTCTCGCACCAGGTGTGGACCACTATTACGAGGTGAAGAACCTCACCATCCGTGAGTACCTCCCCCCACACCTGGTGGTCTACATCGACGTGCCGGTGCCGGAGATACAGAGGCGAATCCAGGCAAAGGGGGATGTAAGTCAGCCTTTGTGTCCAGATCTGGGGTTTTACTGCATGAGCAATTCCTCCCGTCTGTATTGCTCTAGTTATTTTAGATACAATCTTACTGTTTGCCCAGGCTGGGCTGGTCATATCCTTCTAATTATTCTTCTTGTTGTAGCTGAGATGGCAAAAATGAACTACCATGCTTTACATGAGGATCTCATGAGCTTTTTGCCTGGATTAGCCTGGACCCACAACCCTCCCAATCTCAGTTTCCAGTAGCTGGGGTGCCAGGTGCGAGGCACTTACCTAGCTGTTGGTTGAGATGGTGTCTTACACACGTTTTGCCTGGCTTGTCCTGGAACCACATTCCCCCTGACCTCCAAGTAGCAAGGAGTATAGGCACCTGTCATCAGTGCCAGGCTCTAGGCTTCTTGTGGTACACCTTTGTTATGTGATCATCACCTAGCAGAGCTCTTAATTCCTTACTGTTCTTGCCAGGTCAGGTGACACATGCAGCAGGTCCCGGCTGAGTCTGTATGTGGAGGGGAGATGCGTGCTCAGCCAGCCTGAGTGGGTGACACCTGCAGCTGAGTCTGGGGCCACCTGGTGAAGAGCTGCTTTCCCTGTGCGATCTGTCATTTGCGTGGCTCTGCTGACACCTGCTCTTCCCAGGGGAGCTGCAGGGGTCTCACATCCTACTGTTCCCATGTTCTTGCCCTGGCAGGGCCTGAAGTGGCCTTTCCCTCTTCCTACATGCCGTCCTAGAGCAGTAGCATGCACAGCCAGTTGCTGTCTTCTGGTTGAGGCTGCTGGGTAGCAAGTACCCTGCTTAGGCAGGGTGGGGTGTGCAGAGGCAGAGGCGAGCACAGCCAGCTCGGCTCTGAGGTCAGGTCTGTGTCTGCTGCAGTGCTTAGTCCAGGAGGAAACACGGTTTTTCTCACGGTGTGGTGGAGAGGCCGGGTGTCTCATGTGAGGCCCTGGGGTTCCCTCCCCAGAGCTCCTTTCTTGGAGAGGTTCACAAAGCTCCTTCCAAATGGCAGGCTCCTGTAGAGTGGACATGGGAGCTGCTGTTGTCCTTTGCTTTCCTGTGCAGCTCAGTTGCCAGCATGCATGAGACATGCAGCTCCAAACGCAGCCTTAGGGAATATGTGACACGTGGCAAAGCTAACTGGTAACTGAATATTTTGTCTGGTATTTGCGGGTTAGATTTTGTGACAGTTGTGTGTTTGTGGGGGCTCTCATGGTCAGTCTATACGTGATCTTACTTCACTTGGACCAAACCTAGTGATAGAGGTTTAGACCCTGCCATCTCCTATAGCACTTCTTCACCCCGCATTTACCAAGCTGGCACTGCACACTGGCCATCAGGAGCTCATGGAGCGCAGGCGCTTGCCCCGGGCCCAGGCCTTGCTGAGGAAATTGGTCCCTTTTGTGGTCAGCATGGGAATGCAGCGCCCGTGGCAGGTGTTCCCTGGGCCTCCTTCACTGCATGCAGGAAATACTCTTCCCTCCCCCATCTCCTCACCTCTCTTTTCTTTTCATCAGGCATAATTCATACTCCAGTAAATTCACTTACTTGAAGTATATAACTAAGTGATTTTTAGCAAATTTACCAAATCCAGCAACTACCTTGTTTAGACTATTTCTGCCATTTTGTAAACTGTAGGCCTGTCCTCTCTTCCCTCCTGTGCCAAGCCACATTTACTCTGTGCTGGAGCTTATGTTCTGTGGAGCAGACAGACCTGTGGTAAGCAAGGAAGTAACGAGGTAAAGGCCATAGAAATGGAGCAGGGTGAAGAGAGAAAGCAGCGCAGCCTTTGCTTTGCTAAACTCTAAAAAGTTTTAAATACGAAAACCTGCTACTCAGAATGGAATTTGACTTAGCATACATCAGACAACAAGAGATGTAAAAGAGAGAGTGGAGGGGTTTGACAGGGACGGGGAAGAGGTAGAGGTAGAGAGGTAGAGCCTCTGACAGGCAGTGGCTGAGAGCAGTTGGGAGAGCCCCTGGTCTGTCATCTGTCTGCACTTGTCTCTTAAGTGCTGCACAAGATAAGCAGCAGGACTGTTGTACCTGTGCATCCCGAGTCTGTGAGCTCACTTGGCCAGGCTAGGTCTTCCCTGCACTGAGGCCCTCCCTGGCACCACACAGTGCCTGCAGTGCATGCCTTGGTGGTGGAAAGCAGTGCTGTGGGCTGTCTTTGCATTTTACATATGTACAGATAAAAATAATGATGTCTGGTCAGCCAGGCACCAGTGACTCACGCCTGTAATCCTGGCTACTCAGGAGGCTGAGATCTCGGTTTGAAGCAGCCAGGGCACAAAAGTCCCTGTGAGACTCTTATCTCCAATTAACCACTCAAAAACTGGAAGTGGTTCTGTGGCTCAAGTGGTAGAGCACTAGTCTTGAGTAAAAAGAGGCTTAGGGACAATGCCAGACCATGAGTTCAAGCCCTACAAGCAACCAAAAATAAGGTAAAATGATGGCTGAATGTTACCTACTTTGATTTTTCTGCTTTTGTTTAGCCACATGAAGTGAAGGTCACCACAGCCTATCTCCAGGACATTGAGAATGCCTATAAGAATACCTTCCTCCCGGAGATGAGGTGAGCCCCACCCCTGCTGCCTGGTAGGACTGAAGCTGCTTCCCATTACGTTCTTTTCTCTGGCTTCTCCAGTGCCGGGTGTTGCCCCGGTGTTTCAGTCAGTGTTTGTGAACAAGGATGGTAGGAGACATTTCAGTTTGATTTTTGTGAGGTTTTGGTTTGCTTATTTTTTCCAGTATTTTTTCCTGTTTCATTATGTCCTAGACATTAGTGCTAGAAGTACACCAAGCTCCAGTCTATGAAATGTTTCAGCACTCTCGGACTCAGGTAATTTTGAGTAAATAACGTAGGATTTCTTGAGATCCTCAGGGTGCCTATGGAGACGTAGATGAGAGTTAGTTTCCATGAGTGCTTGGTGGGTTAGAGGAGAAGACACAACCCCTTTGTCTTCCTCCCTGTCCACTTCTTGTCTTGTAGGGAGCATAAGGGAAGAGTGTTTTCATCCAGGCTTCAGCTGCTTGTTCTGAAGGTCTGGGAGTGTTGTGTAGGGAAGTCATTACTGCTGCCTTAGTCCAAGTTCACGCCCTTATAGGAAATCCCGGAGTCATACGGTTTTGTGAATAAAAACAAAGCCATAGTAACTATGAAGAAATGCTCTAATTTACATTTTTATTTATTTTTACTTCTTCATCATAAACATTGCAGCTGATGTTACTGCTTCTCCTGGTAAGCTTGTCTTCTGTAGGGAAGACAGTGGCCTGTAAGCGCCTTTCACCCTGTTCTGCTCTGTTTTTAAGACCAGATGTGCAGGAGAAGCTATTTCTATAATCTAGGCCCAAGGGAAGATAGAGAGCTACATAAATGCACAGTATAAGCAGAGGTAGTTAACTTTGGAATTCCAGTTCCAGACATCCCTCCGAAGGTCTTCTGGCTGCAGACAGCTGGGAAGGAATTTCCTCACCAGTCATCCCAGACTGCTTAGCCCTGACTTCAGGGATCCAGGGTTTCACCTGCACACAGTGAGATTGCCTCTTCCTTGCAGTCGCTTTCAGGAGCCTGTCTGTCAGGGCTTCCGGTGATGGTGAGGTATAGCTAGCAGCACTGGGCTCTGCACACTCAAGCTGCACAGTATTTTGTCCTGCGATCTCAAATGTAGTCCACTCCAGAATCCAGATATGCCTCTGAGGCTCAGGGAGGTTAAAACAGACAGCTCCCTCCTTGCCACGCATGCTTCCTGGGGACGACGTGGCAGAGCCCACTGATCAACTTGATTTTCTCATCACTGACCGCATAGCCATTGCAGTCCTCACTGGTGGCTGGGCTGTTTTCGGAGGCCTCTGCTCAAAGGTGCAGGATTGAGTGGTCTCTGAAGGAGGATTTTACAAGGCGGCCTGTGCAGCCTGGGTGATCTGCTGTGGCACCCCCTGGTACACATGCCCAGCTCCACTGCTGGGCTGCAGGCAGTGTGCATCAGCGCTGTCAGCCTCTAGGTGGCGTTGCAACTCCGGTGACCCAGACACATGGCTCAGCACTGCACCCTGTTAAGAGTGGTGGGGCAATGTGAGAGGGCACTGCAGGGGTGCTGCCTGTGACCTAAAGGCCTTTCTCAGGGGCCTTTGAGGTCATTGCCAATTTTCCGGTCGTCCAGTGCTATAATTCACTCATGAGGTAGAGAGCCACACTTACCTGGGAGAAAGAGGCCTCCCTGATTCCTCAGAGAAAACAAGTCTGAGATTTCTAGGACAGAAGAGCTCAGGTCACCCTTACCCAGGGATTTTAGACTATTGAATTATAGCGTATAAACCTTAGCTGACATTTGTTCTGTTTATTTTGCCCCCAGCTTCAATCACCCATAAGGCAAAAGTACACACTAGACCCTCTGTTTATGGCTCTGGAATGGGTGAGGTCCACTCTGAGTGAGGAGCCATGACCACTGATGCCTGGGTCTGGTTCATTTTCTTCTACATTTGTTCCCACACTGACTACCTCCAGGTAATGGCGACTTAAGCCAAGCTCTTCCAGTGCATTGTATGAACAAGGTCAACATAAAGCATTTTCTCCAGTGTTTGTTGGAATCACATAAAGTGTCACTGAAGTCTGAGATCATTCTTCTGTCTACTTGTGTCAGGGGCTTTGTCACCCGCAGCCCTTGTGGAGAGCAGGGTGCATGTGCTCAGCTCATCGACATGCTTTTGCTCAGGAATTGTGGTTGGGCTTTGCTTCTAAGAAGTAAGCAGTCTGTGGCTGCACATATGAGTGCCAACACATGTGTTGAATTGATTGACTTTTCTAGATGCACATTAGCAATTATGACCCCTCTTGTTAGTGTAGATTTATTAAGTTTTGAGCATTTGGATAAGCAGGGTCTCTGTCCTTGTGAAGTATATTCTGTCTGACCGCACAAGCTGTTTGTATTTAGAACAGCCTAATATAAATTATGGGTCACTTGTCATATTTAGAAGAACTTGTGCCAAAAGTATTTCATGATCTGTGTTTTAAGTGACTTATAGGCCCTGACCATACTCTGGAGTTTAAAATTTTCTCCTAGAAGTTCACTATGAAACTTAAAATTCAGGAAAACAAAACCTATTACAAATAGGTTATAATGTAACATTTCTAAGTCAATTGTGTTTTAGAATCAGAAGGCATTTTCCAGCAGGGGTAATCTTCGGTACTCCTGGTCTGGCCTCCTGATGGCTTGTCTGCCAGGGCCTCTGGTGGCTGGGTGACCGCTGAGGCGGCTCCTCCATGTGGTGAGGTCCAAGCTTCTCAGTCTGCTGGGTTTCAGTCACCTCCTGGCTGGACAGCCAGGTCTCGGAATGGTCTGTGTCAACCCAGGGGGAAAAGGACAGTGAATGGCTCTCCCCTTCTTCTGAGCCGAGACCTTGTGGGGATTTACCAGCGCCCAGACAAAAGACCGAGGACTAAGGGAACCCTGTTGCATGGTTACCGGGGGCAGGGGGGTGGCTCTCATCAGTGGCTATCCCACCTGCCATGCCTGCTGCTCTCTGTGGAGTCCAGGAAAGCCAGGCTGCTCTGCCCTGCGCTGTGGTGGAGAGTGCAGGTGTGGCATCAGTGACCCCTGTCCCGGGGGTGGCCAGGATTGCCCCCCTGCAGCAAGGGGTGGTGTAGACAGGAGAGGCAGGCCAGGAAGCAGGCCTGCTCTTGTCTGTGCCAGCAGTGAACACACTGCCACTGTGTTACCTTTACCTCTGGCCTCAGCGCTCTGTCCCACTCATGGCCTATTGCGTTAGGCTTGGAGCAGGTGACTTGAGCGTCTGTTCATTCATTCGGATTCCTGATGTTGACACTGAACTTGGTCTTGCTTTTTCCTACAGTGAGAAATGTGAGGTTTTACAGTACAGTGCAAGGGAAGTTGAAAACTCACAGAAGGTAAGAAAATGGTTGGGAAAGTGGGCATTCTTGTTGTTAAGTAGTTGTACAAAGAGGTTACGGTTCCATGTGTCAGGTCATGAGTGCACTGCATCTTGGTTGCTGTCGCCCCTTCAGTCGCTCTCCCCCATTTTCCCACTCCCATCCCCACCCTCAAGTTATGTAGTTCAGTTTTTACATAGTTTACAATGAATGTAATGACTGTTCACTCTTCCCTCCTTCCTTTTGTGTGTCTCCCCAAAATGCATTGCTGCTTCCTGGTATTTGTATTTTAAATCACTGCATTACTTATTCAGAGGAGTTGCACCTTTGGACCCCTCCCCTAAGCGTACCCTCCTTCTGTCAGTTTGTGTGTACATATATACATAAACCCTGTATGTTATCATGTACGCTTGTATTGTAGGTCCAGCTTTCACATATGAGAGAAAACAACTGCTGTATTTCTCTGCAAATGACATAATATTCTTTCTAATGGCTGAGTAAAATTCTGTTGCATATATATTGCATACATTTTCTTGACACACTCATCCGTTGTGGGGCATCTGGGTTATTTCCATAACTTGTCCATTGTAAATAGTGCAGCAGTAAACATGGATGTGCAAGTTTCTTTACAGTATTCTGGCTTGTAGTGTTCTGGGTAGATGCCCAGAAGTAGTATCACTGGGTCATAGAAAAGTTCTGTGTTTAGTTTCTTAAGGAATCTTCAAACCACCTTCCAGAGTGGTTGTACTAGTTTACATTCCCACCAACAGTGGGAATTTTCAATGCTGGAGTCATACTGGACTGAATTAGAATCTCAGTGTTGTTTTCAGTTATGTGTGCTTTGCGGCCAGGGATGTTGAGCATCTCCACATGTGTGTATCAGCAATTTTTAGTTCTGAGAAGTCTCTGTTTAGCTCCTTTGCTGATTTACTACTTGGGTTATTGATTTGGGGGGATTTTGTTTCCTGAACTCCTTGAATATTCTGGATATTAGACCCTTGTCGGATGTGTTGCTGGGAAAAACCTTCTCCCATTCTGCTGGAGGTCTTTCTAGTTTAGTAACAATGTCCTTTACTGTGTAGAAACTTTGTATTCTGATGCTGTCCCATTTGTTGAGTCTCTCACCTATTTGCTGAGTCCCTGGAACTCTTCAGAAAGTTCCTGCCTATGCCAGTAAGTTCTAATGTCTCTCCTACCCCTTCTTATAGTTATTTCAAGGTTTCAGGCTTGATGTAGAGGTTTTTATCCATTTTGAGTTGGTCATAGTGCAAGGTGACAGACAGGCACCCAGTTTCAGTCTTTACGTGTTGATAATGGTTATTCTTCTAACATTTGATTCATCTGCAATAGTCCGTTTTGGGAATGTTCATATTTCCTAATTGAGAAGCCCTAGCCCAACCCATCACCTTCCCATGGTTTTGATTTTTTAAATAATGTTATTTCTATGATCTTAAAATTATAGATGGTGAAAATGCAAAGAATGTTGGGTCCTCTGCTTCAGAATTTTTATTAAACACATAATAAAGTTGAAAGTTGGATTAGTTCATGGGACAAGTCGTCATTTAAAGATGGCCACTTGTCCATTCTGTAAAATTCTAGTAAATCTCAGTGGAGTTTTGAGGGAATTTCGTGGGTAGTAGCCAAGGGGAAAAATAAGTTAAGTTGAGATACTTTCCCATACTGTAAAATAATTAAGGTACTATAATATTAATGTTAGCATTAACAAGTAGGTAACATAATAGAGCAAGACAAAACCCAGGCCTTGTGGTATGACTGCCTTGCAGATATTAGGCCCCAAGGCCAAGCCCAGTACCACCAAAAATAACAACAGCAACAAATAAACACTGTAAACACAGAGTCCAGAAATAGGTGTGTGTGTGTGTCTTACTTTGGCAAAGTCAATTCCTGCAAGAGGAAAATGGGTTTGACAAAATTGAAATTATCTACTTGAGAAAAAGTAGAACTTGTATATTATGTATTAAATAAATTACTAACAAAACAGCAAAAGATATTGGAGCCCAAAAGTGCAATGGAAGTTGTGGGCAGAGCTGGCCAGGGGAGTGTCCAGTACTGATAGCATGAACAGCACAGCGCAGGGTGAGAGGAAGGGGCTGGGTGTGCCTGCAGCAGGCAGCATGGCTGCTCCCAGACGGGCTCTGCTGCTCTGGCTCTGAGAATTCTTTTGAGATACTGTTTTTTTATGCTTGGATGCGTGAATTGTATTTTATTTTCTTGCCTTCTTTGTTTCTATGGTGCTGATATATTTATTTTTAGGTTATTTGTTTTAATTTAAATATTTAATTTATATATTAGAGTAACACATTTTGTTATGCGTTCATTGAATAGACTCAAATTCTTGACCCTTCTACAGAGGCTGGAGCTGGGACTGTTGAGAAGAGCATGGGGATGAGGTTGCACTGAAGATTGCTCTCCAGGGGGTCAGGTGTGGAGCTGGACACTCAGGGTGCTGGGTCTCTGAGAGGCCAGGTGTGGAGCTGGACACTCAGGGTGCTGGGTTTCTAGGGGGCCAGGTGTGGAGCTGGACACTCAGGGTGCTGGGTTTCTAGGGGGTCAGGTGTGGAGCTGGACACTCAGGGTGCTGGGTCTCTGAG
>NW_012267454.1:322137-334194 GCF_000151885.1 Dipodomys ordii
TGGAGCTGTGGAGTGGGGTTGTGGTGTTTGGTGTGGAGCTGTGGAGTGAGGTTTGTGGTGTTTGATGGGAGAGGGATTGCCATGTTTGATAGAGGTAGGGAGCTGTGGTGATGGAAACAGTTGTTCTTTTGAGTATAGTGGATCTACTTACAGCTGCAGACCCTGCTCAACCTTGAAGTCATGATGGTTCGGGTTAGATGTGAACACGGCCAAGCAGAACTGTTTCCTTCCATACAGTTCTTGAGTTCTCTACTGCCATTATTAATTCAAGAAGTATTTTGCTTTCGTTGTGTCTAGGCATTACTTCAGATTTAAGAATTTAAAGTGCAGGATAAAATTTCTGCTCCAAACGGAGTATATTAGGGACTAGAGTAAACATTTTTAAACAGTATGAGTCCGAGGGACTCTCAAGTCACAGGACCATGAGTGGTTGGGGTGCAGCGACCATGGGCTCTGGAGGTCACAGAGGCCTCTGCCAGAAGAGGTTAGAGCAAGGACAGGACTGGGCTGCAAGGTCTAAGAGCGTTGGGACAGGAGTGGGAGCAGAACTGAGCAGAAGACTGCGGGGAAGGGTCCTGGGCGAACCCTGGGGCCCTCCCCCACAGCCTGGGAGCCTATCTCGGTCCACGGACCAGCTTCTGTCTCATGGGACACCGGGTGACAGGCACGTGCCACGCTGCTCCTCCCATCTGGATGAGCACTGCCCCTGTGGGCACACTGTGGTCTGCTGCGTCTCACCCGTCCTGCTGGTTGCTGCCGCCCCTGTTGACTGCGTCCACGCCGACCTCTGCGGGAGCGTGGACTCAGGCATGGGAATGTGCGTTGCTGTACTCGCTTCGCTCCTGGACCCAGGAGGGCGACCTGGAACAAGGGGTCCTCATTTCTTCTAGAATCATAATTCCCTTTTGTTCAGTTTATCGAACTCAAGGCCTCGTGCGTGCTAGGCAGGGCTGCGTGTTTCTCTCGCACCTTTGGTCAGGTGTGCAGAGCAGGCATGCCCTCTGTCTTGGTTAATGCTCCACTGATGGGTAGAAGATGGGCTCAGCCAAGTGCTGGGGACTCAGGCCTGTAATCCCAGCTACAGGCGAGTCTGAGACCTTAGGGTCACAGTGTGAAGCGAGTCTGGCTACAAACGTCCAAGCGGCTCCATGTCCAGTTCACTAGCAAAAAAGATAGGCTGGAGGTGTAGCTCAAGGGGCGGATCACAGGCTGAGCCAGCACGCTGAGCTTCAGCTGAATGTAAGTCCTGGAACTGGAAAAACAAAACAAAGCATGGACCCTGGTGTGGGAAGAGTGCCGAGTGTCCTGTAGATGGAGCTGATGGACATGGTGGCTGGCTGGACCTGTCCTCTCAGACCCCTCTGCTGCGCCTGTCTGTTTCTGAAAGACAGGGTTAACATCTGCTACCACAGAACCCACCTTGCTGTTTCTCCTTTGAACTCTCAGTTTGTGCTGGGAGGTTTGATGGCCTGTTGTTAGGTTCATCTGTGCTTTGGTGGGTGACTTCTGAGGGAAGTTACCCTTTAGCACTTTGCCCAGCCCCTGTGTGTGCTGATACTTTCCTTGTCCTCAGGTCTGCTCCCTCTGAAGTTAGTAAAGCCACTTCTGCTTCTGGTTAATTTAAGCATAGGGTTTCAGTGTCCTTGTAACTTACCTGTATCAACGTTTTCTTGGGAAGGAGAGGTAAGTGGGTGTCTTAAAATCCACTCTGCCATCCCTGCTTCTCTACGGTGTGCCTGGACCATTCACGGTGAAGTGAGCACCGCTGGTCTGGAATGCAGACGCAGTGCTAGCTCCCAGTTTCTCCTCTCCCCGCCCCCCCAACCCTCACACTTAGTTGAGCATTTTGTGAGATTCCAGCTTATATCCTGCCTCCAGCTGCAACATCAGCAATGTATTCCTTGTTATTACAGCGGTACTGTGAAGACTGCAGCAATGCTTTTACAGTTGCTGTTGAGCATCTAGTATCTTCCCTGGCTGTTCCCTGGCCGTGCAGTGCTGACAGCCTGCTTCCGCTGTACCCTCCATCACACACACTCTCTCTCTCTCTCTCTCTCCCTCCCTGCCTCTCTCTCCCTCTCTCTCCCTCTCCCTCTCTCTGCTAGAGTGGGTTCCCTTCCTACATACTGCGATCATCACTGCCTTGCTACTGTGGTTTTTTGTTGGTTTGTTTTTAGCATAGCTAACACATCACATCTAGGGTTCCACATTCATAGATTTCAACCTTGTGCAAAGCCTGTTAAGACTGCAATTACACTTAACGTGTACACTTTTCCCGTTACTCCTTAAGCAGTCTGGTATCGCAGCCGTGCACAAGGCATGGACTGATAAAGCGCACAAGGGGGCATTCTGGGCTCTGTGTGAGTGCATGCCTTTTTATATAATGAGCATCCACAGGGCTGGGCATCCTGGGGGTCCTGGAACTCTTCCTTATGGGTACCAAGAGATGCCTCACTGATTTTCAGCTTTTTCTTACTGTAAGGACAATAGTGACAGCTCCAGGCTCCTCACTTTGGGTGCTGGAACTTGGTCCCCACTCTTTAAAAACTGATAACTTGTTTACTGGACATTACGGGATATGTATATTGGTAAGTTGAGCTGAGGTTTGTCCCTTGCTCCCTGTGCGACTGTGTGTGTGTCTGAGCCTGCATGCGTGCGCGCTCTGCTCTGCAGCACTCCTGTACAGCTGAGGACCTGCTGGTGCCGGGGCCCGCGCTTGGCTCCCTGGGCTGTAGGAAGGGGGGTGCCACCAGCCGTCCTCGCTCAGGTGCTCCTCTTCCCACAGGCTGCCCCTCGCTCTTCCCTGAGCTGCCCTCTGCGGCTGACATGCTCCATTTTTGCCTTTCTCTCCGCTTCTTCCACTGTGCCACCTTGTGCTTATTCTGGATCTCTGCTTCCAGTCAGCTACAGCTTCACCCCCGCCTCGTGTCTCACAGAGGCCCTGTTTCGAGAACACCCCTTCAGTGGCTTAGTTGTCTGGGTTCAGATTCCAGTTTCATTTCCTAGATTGAACTCAGGATTTGAGCCTCTGCCCTGCTTCTGCCATGACCACCAGAAAGCCAGTTACCCTTCTAGGCCTTGTGCATCCACTGCTGATTGCCTGCAAAGTCTGGTCCCTGCTCTTCTGCCTGCTGATGGTCTGCAGATCCTGAAATGCTTCAAAGCCTGCTGGGACCCACCACTCCTGAATCCTCCGTGAATTCCTACAAGCTGGTTCTTATGTGACCCTTTTCTGTCAAGGTTATTGATAGCTGGCAGGATGTGTGAGCTGTCGTGTAAGGAAAGGTGATGGTCCTAAGATCCTTCAGCCTTGTGAGAGTGAAGAATGTCTGACCGTTGACCTCCCCCCACTCCCCCCCACTAGTAATACCTTGTCATTTTCTAAACATAATCTAAAATGTGTATTGATTTAACTCTGTACTATGTCCAAAACTCATGTTACAAAGTCATAATTGTAGTAAATTGCTTAGTTATATGGTTATATGGCATAGAGAAGGATCCTGTAATTTCCCCCAAATTTTAAATTACAGCATTCAATTAATTGTTTTACTTCGGTTTCCTATGGTTTTGTCCTGTCCTTTTCCTCATTTTATGTAACTTCCCCCTGTGTTTCACAACATTGTACAGTGTAATTGTGTTTATTTTCATTTGAGTAGCATTTCTTAAATGACCAATTTTCTGAGATAATTATTGTAAATATGCTATTTACCATTTCTAGTCATTTTGTACAGAGCCTGCCAAATTATGGGTTGACATTTTTGTACTGTCTCAGGTCTCTGTGTTGGTATGTAATTGCCTGTGTGTGCTTGCATTGAGGCAGTAATTGACAGACTGCGGTGCCTGTGCCTGTATCCATGACTGGCTGTTGCCACTTGGGTGGGTCACAGATCGCCAGGTAGGAGTCCAGGTGTCCCCAAAGCCTGGCCTCCCTCCTTCAGAGTGTCTGGGACTGCGTAGCATCTTTCCAACGTGGAACAAGGGCTCGGCTTCACACAGAACGTGACAGTTCAGGGAGAAATGAACAGCAGACTGGGAACGTTGTAGGAGAAAGTGTGGATTGTGTTGTTGGGGAACAGTTTGAGTTGTAAAACATAATCTGCCATTTGGTTTTCTACATGGCAGTTTCGTAGCTAGACTTTGGTGTATGTCATCTTCTTTCTTGTACTCTTTGGCCTCAAGGATAGTTATTCTCAGTTTTTAAATTGTGTGTGTGTGTGTGTGTGTACACTGGTCCTGTGTGTGTGTGTGTGTGTGTACACTGGTCCTATGTGTGTGTGTGTGTGTGTGTACACACTGGTCCTGTGTGTGTGTATGTACACTGGTCCTCTGTGTGTGTGTGTGTGTGTGTGTGTGTGTGTGTGTGTGTGTACGTGTACACACTGGTCCTGGGGCTTGAACTCAGGGCTTGGCTTTCGACCCTGAGATTGTTTGCGCAAGGTTAGAACTCTACCATTTCTTGAGCCACAGCTCCACTTCCAGCTTTTGGTTACTTGAGTCTCACAGACTTCTCTGCACTGGGCTGGTTTTGAATCACAGTCCTCAGACGCCAGACACTAGATAGTTTCACATGTGTGAGCCACGGGCACCTGTCTAGTGTTCAAATTCTTAAACAGGGCATACTGTGGACTGGCTGCTTTCTTTTAATTGCTCTTTGCATCCTGAATTGCAGAATTCTTCATGGTGTCTGTGTTCCTTATGTATCTCCAATCTAGAATAGATGTAGGCTTATTAGAGACATTTCCTCATAGTGACAGACGGTAAGACTGATACACTGAGGGCTGAACTTAGATAAAATTAAGTAGGGTATAGGATAGGGGCAGATTATTTTTTAATCTTCAAAGATACTGTTAAGTTTATTCCAAGATTTTTTAGGGTTGCATGTGACATGTAATTCTGCCAGATTACACATAGGTGGCACTGCTGCCCTGAGTAGGCCCAGTGCTTCTAGGCCATTAAGTTCTTTCAGATTTTTCCAGTATTTTCTTAACGATTTTCAACCTTTTTGTGGGGGATAAAAACTTCTCCTAACCACCTTTTTATTTATTAATATATATTTACTAAAGCATGAAGTTTAATTTTAGTTGAAATTTTTAATTTGGTTATCAAAGAATTGCTCATAGCAGCTGTAGAGGATTATGCTTATCACAGGAGAGGCTGTGTTCATGTGTACAGAATCAGCCCACGAGTGTGAGCACTGTGTCGGTGTGAGCATTGTGTCAGCGTGAGCAGTGCTGCTGGCACTTGGCTCTGAGAGGAAGTCTGCCAAGCAGTGTGAAGTTTGATCACAGCCAGACTGCATTTCTAATAACTGAACCCCACAGTCTTACAAAATGTAGCCACTTTGGGACCTTTACACACTTTCTTGTTTGCCTTAATCTTTTAAAATATTTGAATATTTTTCTGGTGGGTAGAATCACCTTGATATACTAAGAAGTCAACATAAGCTTTGAGGATGTGCACTGTAGCTGTTTATCTCCCTGAGTGGAGCCCGCTGGAGAGCAGGCCGACTGGGACCTGGCAGCATTTCCTCAGAGTGATGGGATCATGGCTCATAGCGGGTGGGGCCATGTGTGGTGGAGGACCTAGGGCATGCCCATCACATCGTCCATCCCCTGCTGTCAGCCCAGGCCTTGGGTTTGCAGAGCAGGCCTGGGCACCTTCTTGTAAGGTGTGGCTGAGAACCAGGTGTATTGGTAGATTTTCACTCGAGCTGGGACAAGAAAGCCTCTACAGCTTGTTAATGGGAAAATAGCCACTGAAACTATTTTCTGTGTTTTGAGCCTGTAAGAAAGATTTTATTTTAATGCTTTCTAAAGCTCAAAAAAGGGTTTTTTGTCTTCAAGTGTAGAGATTATATTCAGATTAACTTAAGATAAGAAAATATCCCAATATATAAAATGATAAAGAATGAAATCTTAGTGTTATAACGGTATATAAAAATATCTTAGCATTTGGCAAAATGCAACGGTAGAACAAGGAGACCATCCCATGGTTTTAATTTATCGATGCCAAAGAAATGGCCTTTTTTTTTTGGTCAATCATGGGGCTTGAACTCTGGGCCTGGGTGCTGTCCCTCAGCTCAAGGTGAGCACTGTACCACTTGAGCCACAGTGCCATTTCTGGTTTTCTGGTGGTTTATTGGAGATAAGAGTCTCACAGACTTTTCCCAGCTGGGCTGGCTTTGAACCTTGATCCTCAGATCTCAGTCTCCTGAGTAGGATTACAGGCATGAGCCACCGCCTTTCTTAAGTGGTGGTGTCATGGACCACCCTCTGCAGGCCTGTGCTCCAGTGAGTTCTGTGGGATACTAACAACTTTTCTTCAGACAGAAACATCTGAGCCCTGGTTTGTAGCCTAGCAAGGCCCCTTCCCAAGGTGCGGTAATGTTACCCACTTCTGTGGGGGGCTTGTCTATGTACAGTGCTGTGACATAGCCGTTGTTGGTAACCTTCTCTCCTGTCCCTGGGTGTGAAGCACATTCGGCTCCTCATTCACGTTTCCGAACTGTGTTCATTCTCTAAAGCCATCACTGACGGCTCCCAGGTGTTAGAAGAGGCCCTCAGCATCTAGAGCAGCTTCAGCAGAGCATCTGCCATGGTCCCCTTGGTCTTGGGGTGGAGTTTGTGCTAATGAGATGACTGCTTTGCTAATGAATAGCATTTTCCTGAGTGGATGCTTGTTTTATGACACCTGTACCCATGGCTGGATTTAATTCGTGTTGTCTTTATCTTTAGGACCCAGGATAAGTGGGAAGTATTAAACTACACAGCCATCCCTGTCTATCTCCCAGAAATTACAGTTGGAGCTTACCAGAGTGCCCGGGTCTTGCAGAAGTTCAGAGAGGTGAGTCCTAAAGCAGGAACAGGGTTGGTGGGCGCTCAGGGGGAGGTGGGACAGACAGGTGCTCCTGGGCGTCAGTGGTACTGCCATGTCATTGACCAGTCACACTGTCTTGATGCACAAGTCTGTTCTGCATTCTTTAGTTCTTTGGCCCCTCCTGTGCAGTGCTGTGTGAATAGGAGGCTGAGTGTTCCCGTCCTCTGCAGTGCTGTGTGAATAGGAGGCTGAGTGTTCCCGTCCTCTGCAGTGCTGTGTGAATAGGAGGCTGGGTGTTCCCGTCCTCTGCAGTGCTGTGTGAATAGGAGGCTGAGTGTTCTGTCCTCTGCAGTGCTGTGTGAATAGGAGGCTGGGTGTTCCCGTCCTCTGCAGTGCTGTGTGAATAGGAGGCGGGGTTTCTACAGGAAGCCTCTAACAGAAGTGGGAGTTTCTGGAAGGCTGGGTTGAATTGAGGACAGCACCTGGCAGAGTCATCCAGTCCCTGATTTTCTGCTCTGATTTCTGCTCTGGCCATTGAATCATCTGTTCTGCTGGTGTGGAGAATCACCTCTAGCCAGACTTTGAGACAGGACACGGGAGCCTGGCAGGAGAGCAATGGCCAGTGCCAGGCATCTTCATGGCTGAGAGATAGGAGGAGCAGTCCTAGTGTCACTCAGACAGATAGGGAACACAGTGTGGGCCCAGAGTTTCCAGAAGCCTTCACTCAAGGCCACGGGACAGGACAGTGGGCTGTTGAAGTGGTGGTTCGGTCAGCTTGAGGTTCTGAGGTTTAGTGAGAAGCACTGGCTGAATTGCTAACCAAGTTAAATGCTGTTTTCAGGAATTGCATGTTACAAGAAGTAGTAAATAAAGATCTGAGGAAAATAGAGCTTTTTAGGAAAGAATACAGGTTTTGCTTTATAATGCTATGAAGGAAAATAAAATCAGGCTCCTATCAAAGGTAAAGGGAAGCTCTTTATTCATAAACATTAGGCAAAGCGAGGGCCCCTGTGCACTGGCCCAGGGCACAGAAGGCTGAGTGTACACAGGGAACAGATGTGTGGTGCTGGCCTTACAGCATTCTGTGTGGTTCATGCAGGAAACAGGGAGGCTGTCAAATGGGTCTCCAGCCAGGAGAAGAGTTTCCGTATCAGTGCAAAAGTGTTCTTTGGGCTGGTTACCGCTGCAGCAGGTAGAGCTTGCTAGCTACTTTTTAAAAAAAATTTCCTTTTGTACTGTCCTAGGGCTTGAACTCAGGGCCTGGGTGCCCTCCCTGAGATTTTTCTGCTCAAAACTGGCACTCTTCCACTTGAACCACAGCTCTACTTCTGACTTTTTGGTGATTAGTTGGAGATAAGAGTCTCACAGACTTTCCTTCCTAGGCTGGCTTCAAAACAAGATCCTCATATCTCAGCCTCCTGAGTAGAATTACAGGCATGAGCCACCAGTACCGGGTTAGAAGATACATATATTTTCTTTGCTGATCCTGGGGCTTGAACTCGACCTGGGTGCTGTCTCTATGCTTTTTTTACTCAAGGCTAGTGCTCTACCACTTGAGCCACAACTCCACTTCTGGCTTTTTTGGTGGTTAATTGTAGATAAGAGTTTCACAAACTTTCCTAGCTAGGCTAACTTTGAAGTGTGATCCTCAGATCTTAGCCTTCTGAGTAGGTAGGATTATAGGCTTGAGCCACCAGTGCCTGACTAGAATCTTTAAGTTGAAAATAAATTTTTATAGTTGTCAGATTTCTCCATAAACAACACAGGAAGTTTATATAATCCTAATAAATGTTAGGAAGGTAATGAAGTAATCAGAAACATAGCTCATAACTTTGAGACTCTTAAAAATTCTGTGCACTGTGCTTTTCTATAGTTCCAGAAACACAAGGGAAGAGTTTCTCCCATTGTACTGCATGTCTTCCTGTAGGCCTTGTTTACAGTAGGGGCCGAGCTGGTTAGTTCTCTGTGTAGGAATTACAGGTACAGTCCAGTTCTTAGTAGAAGGAATATGATCTCATGTTTTGTTTGTTTTTAAGTATGATAGCCATTTCCTCTTAGGCTTCTGGCTTTTCTGTTTGGAGCTTCATAGTGGATCTAGCTTGGATCTGCATGGGAGATGCCATCACTTTCTGAATCTTGTTAGCAGATCTTTCTCCTTGCTAATGTTTTTCATGGCTTCCTTCTCTTTCTTCCTTTGAACGTTGTAAGCGTAGTCATTCCACATCCTATGTTTGGAGGCTCTTAGGCGTTGCCATTTATTGTTTCTTCTCTTGGCAGGCTCATTGCCCCCACCAGAGACTTGATCTCAGCTCTTGGTTAGTGAACTACCTCCATGGGTACCATCCAGAGGAGACCTGCCAGGTGTGAGGCAGGATGCCCCTCAGGTGTGAGCTGCCAGGTGTGAGGCAGGATGCCTTCCTCAGGTGTGAGCTGCCAGGTGTGAGGCAGGATGCCTCCTCAGGTATGAGCTGCCAGGTGTGAAGCAGGATGCCCCTCAGGTGTGAACTACCAGGTGTGAGGCAGGATGCCCCTCAGGTGTGAGCTGCCAGGTCAGGTGTGAGGCAGGATGCCCCTTAGGTGTGAGCTGCCAGGTATGAGGTAGGATACCACCTCAGGTGTGAGCTGCCAGGTGTGAGGCAGGTTGCCTCCTCAGGTGTGAGTTTCCAGGTATGAGGCAGTATGTCCCTCAGGTGTGAGCTACCAGGTGTGAGGCAGGAGACTCCCTCAAGTGTGAGCTGCCAGGTATGAGGCAGGATGCCCCTCAGGTGTGAGCTGCCAGGTGTGAGACAGGATGTCCCTCAGGTGTGAGCTGCTAGGTGTGAGGCAGGATGCCCCTCAGGTGTGAGCTGCCAGGTTTGAGGCGGGATGCCCCTCAGGTGTGAGCTGGCAGGTGTGAGGCAGGATGCCCCTCAGGTGTGAGGCAGGATGCCCCTCAGGTGTGAGCTGGCAGGTGTGAGGCAGGATGCCCCTCAGGTGTGAGCTGCTAGGTGTGAGGCAGGATGCCCCTCAGGTGTGAGGCAGGATGCCTCCTCAGGTGTGAGCTGCCAGGTGTGAGGCAGGATGCCCCTCAGGTGTGAGGCAGGATGCCCCTCAGGTGTGAGCTGTCAGGTGTGAGGCAGGATGCCCCTCAGGTGTGAGTGGGTAGTGTAGTATTTAAGGGTGGTTCCCACACCTTTGTTGACTGCATGGTCCCATAGCATCTGCTGATGCTGGCTGCTGTGGCCAAGTGCTGTGTAGCAGGGCTCCTTGTGCTGGGCAGGCATCTGCAAGCAGGCAGTGTGGATTACATCCCTGTGAGCACAGGCCCCACCTCCCCACCAGCAGGAAATGGCCTTCCTCCCTGCCTCCTGGGACACACTTCACCCCCTGGCTCCCAGCAGTTGAAGTGTGCCCATTAGAGCACACTTAATTCTAAGCTGGGATTGCTGCGGAGCTCAGCAGTATGTATGATGGCATTTCTAAATGTTTCCCCACAGAGGCCCTAAGGGCACCAGCCTCTTTGCTGTTTGCTAGACATAGAAGGCGCCTCACTTTGTTTTGTGCTCTGAGAGGTACTTGAGTGCCTTCTTAGAGACCTTTCTGCTGGAAATTGCGTGTCTCACGTGCACAGTGGGGATTGCTCACCAACCAGCCCCCCAAATGGAGCACGTGTAAACTTGGCTGGTGGTTTTCTTATTCTGTCCAGGGGACGTAGTTGGTATTTAGAGCTCTAGGGGTTGTGAATGGCAGCTTTCTGTGACACTTGCTGTCAAGCCCAATTAAAAAGCTGTGTTGTCATTCTGTGCTTTGCATTGGTTTTGTTGTCGCTCACACCAGTGCTGCTCGGAGCAGTGATGGCATCACGGAGTCCAGCAGGGCCTTGCCAGGTTCCACAGGCTGTTAGCTCCTTCTGGCAGGGAATGCAGGATGTGCAGGGACACCAAGCCAAGTAAGGCAGAGCTGCTGTGCTGGGGGGTGGGGGGGTGCTGGTCCTACCTCAGGCAGGGAGCATGTGGGCAGGAGCAGAGGGAAGGGCCTGCATGCTAAGGTTTGCCAATGGCAGGGAAGGTTAGGTGGGATGTGAGCTGGAGGTGGGGTCTCTGCTGAGGTCGATTTGGTGGCATACTAGAGAGGCCTGAGTGGGGCGTGTCTGGGGGACATGTTGAAAGGGCAGTTGTCCCAGCTGGCGTGTATGACGGAGGGACAGCAGAGACCTAGAAAAGTTGTTTGGGAGCATGCCCATACTTTGATGAGACAGTGGGTCCCCCTAGGACTTGAGACCAGCCTTCTCCCTCTTTCTCAGACCTGGATCCAAACAAGATCCAAATACCTCTTAGGGTTCCAGAACAAAGCCAGCCATCATTGGAAGGCCAAGGCTCAGGGGAAAGGGTGGCACGTTCTGTCTCCTTACCAGGTGTGCTGGGAAGAGAGACAGAGGTACAGACAGTGCCCTAAGTGGTGGGGTGGTCTGGGCCTGGGATTCAGAGGTATGGAGTGTTTTTGTAAGAGGTGGACTTCACGGAAGGGCTTTGGTCTGGGGCTTCAGGCTCGCTCACTCAGAAGTTTTGGTGACTCGTATTCAGCTTTGTATAGGGTGGGTTCAAGGAGTCCAGGCAGGGCTCAGCAGAGCTCTTCCCAGGAGCAGGGCGATGTGAGAAGGCTGCCCATTGCCCAAGCAAGTTCATGAGCAGTGGAGGAAGTGAGGAAGTAGTCATTCCAATTCGGATGTTAGAAGAAAGTGCCAAGTCCTCTGTTACACTTTTTACTGGTGCTGAAATCAGAACCAATGGCCGGACAGGTTTCTCATCCATTAGACGGTCCTTGTTAGCCAGTCCATACCTAGAGATTTCTTCCCTGTTAACTCACCAGCTCTGGTTTCAGCAGACTTCATTTTAACAACTTACCTCTACCAAATGGCTGCAGTGCATTTCTTTCCACATTCAGTATTCATATAATTTAATTAAATCTTGCTCTTATGATGACAAAGCACTACTGGTGATGCTGTCTAGAAGCAGATTGCTGCCACATTCACTCTGCTGCTGGCAAATCAGCCAGTGAGTCAGCCAAAGCACCTCAGGTGTGCGGGGCACTTCCTGTCCAAGGATCATGAAGCAGGGGTATGTCCAGGCACTTCCTGTCCAAGGATCATGAAGCAGGGGTGTGTCTGGGCACTTCCTGTCCAAGGATCATGAGGCAGGGGTGTGTGGGGCACTTCCTGCCCAAGGATCATGAAGCAGGGGTGCGTGGGGCACTTCCTGCCCA
>NW_012267454.1:334444-335043 GCF_000151885.1 Dipodomys ordii
GGCACTTCCTGTCCAAGGATCATGAGGCAGGGGTGTGTGGGGCACTTCCTGCCCAAGGATCATGAAGCAGGGGTGCGTGGGGCACTTCCTGCCCAAGGATCATGAGGCAGGGGTGTGTCCAGGCACTTCCTCTCCAAGGATCATGAGGCAGGGGTGTGTCCAGGCACTTCCTGCCCAAGGATCATGAAGCAGGGGTGTGTGGGGCACTTCCTCTCCAAGGATCATGAAGCAGGGGTGTGTGGGGCACTTCCTGCCCAAGGATCATGAGGCAGGGGTGTGTGGGGCACTTCCTGCCCAAAGATCATGAAGCAGGGGTGTGCGGGGCACTTCCTGTCCAAGGATCATGAAGCAGGGGTGTGTGGGGCATTTCCTCTCCAAGGATCATGAGGCAGGGGTGCGTGGGGCACTTCCTCTCCAAGGATCATGAGGCAGGGGTGTGTGGGGCACTTCCTGTCCAAGGATCATGAGGCAGGGGTGTATCCAGGCACTTCCTGTCCAAGGATCATGAAGCAGGGGTGTATCCAGGCACTTCCTGTCCAAGGATCATGAGGCAGGGGTGTGTGGGGCACTTCCTGCCCAAGGATCATGAAGCAGGGGTG
>NW_012267454.1:335093-337460 GCF_000151885.1 Dipodomys ordii
ATGAAGCAGGGGTGTATCCAGGCACTTCCTGTCCAAGGATCATGAGGCAGGGGTGTGTGGGGCACTTCCTGCCCAAGGATCATGAAGCAGGGGTGTGTGGGGCACTTCCTCTCCAAGGATCATGAGGCAGGGGTGTGTGGGGCACTTCCTGTCCAAGGATCATGAAGCAGGGGTGTATCCAGGCACTTCCTGTCCAAGGATCATGAGGCAGGGGTGTGTGGGGCACTTCCTCTCCAAGGATCATGAGGTGGGGTGTGTCAGGGCACTTCCTGGCAGGGGGAGGAAGGAGGCAAATGAAAGGAACCTCGCTTGCCTGGTTCAAAGCCTGTGAACAAGTTGGTCAGCCATGGCTTTGTCTCCCACACTGGGAAGGTCAAAGATGGAGCCTGGGGTACTACTTTAGTGACTAGATTGTCTGTGGATCTTGAGTACAGTCTCAGGAGAGTATGGGAAATTGTTGGCTTGTTACTTAGTTTTTAAAATTTTTGTGTTACAATTTATGTGTGAGAAAGGACATTTCTTTTCCTACAGTAGGTCTGCAGCCAGCGGCAGTGAGCTGCAGTGCGGAGTCAGGAGGGGCAGGCACTTAGTGACTGGTGGGCAGAGCGCCTGTGGTCCTGTAGACTGCCTGTCCTCTGGAGCCACGCCTAGCTTTTTATAAGCTCAGGAGACCCTGTGAAGTAGGTTTGCCACTGCTCCTGTGGATGGATGGACTCCAAGCTGAGTCACTGGACTTGTTACTAGGAGCCCTGTCTCTGGGCCTGCCTTGCCCCTTTGTTCTTTATTTCAGTGCTCTAAAGACTTAGGAGTGCAGGGGGTGGGTATGGCCTATCCTTGGAAGTCACTGAGCTAGGTGGGGTTGGATGTGGCTGCAGGTCCTACTGTACAAGAAATGTGTGAGTACACTGAGGGGAGGAAGCCTGGTCCTTTGGTGTGAGTGCAGTGAGGGGAGGTGCAGTCTTGGAGGAGGAAGCGTGGTCCGTTGGTGTGAGTACACTGAGGGGAGGTGCAGTCTTGGAGGAGGAAGCGTGGTCCGTTGGTGTGAGTACACTGAGGGGAGGTGCAGTCTTGGAGGAGGAAGCGTGCTCCATTGGTGTGAGTACAGTGAGGGGGTACAGTCTTGGAGGAGGAAGCGTGGTCCTTTGGTGTGAGTACACTGAGAGGAGGTGCAGTCTTGGAGGAGGAAGCGTGGTCCATTGGTGTGAGTACACTGAGAGGAGGTGCAGTCTTGGAGGAGGAAGCGTGGTCCGTTGGTGTGAGTACACTGAGAGGAGGTGCAGCCTTGGAGGAGGAAGTGTGGTCCATTGGTGTGAGTACACTGAGAGGTGCAATCTTGGAGGAGGAAGCGTGGTCCTTTGGTGTGAGTGCACTGAGAGGAGGTGCAGTCTTGGAGGAGGAAGCATGTTGCATTGGTGTGAGTACACTGAGGGGAGGTGCAGTCTTGGAGGAGGAAGCATGGTCCTTTGGTGTGAGTACACTGAGGGGAGGTGCAGTCTTGGAGGAGGAAGCATGGTCCTTTGGTGTGAGTGTGCTGAGGGGAGGTGCAGTCTTGGAGGAGGAAGCGTGGTCCGTTGGTGTGAGTACACAGAGGGGAGGTGCAGTCTTGGAGGAGGAAGCGTGGTCCGTTGGTGTGAGTACACTGAGGGGAGGTGCAGTCTTGGAGGAGGAAGCATGTTGCATTGGTGTGAGTGTGCTGAGGGGAGGTGCATTCTTGGAGGAGGAAGCATGGTCCTTTGGTGTGAGTGTGCTGAGGGGAGGTACAGTCTTGGAGGAGGAAGCGTGGTCCGTTGGTGTGAGTACACTGAGAGGAGGTGCAGTCTTGGAGGAGGAAGCGTGTTCCGTTGGTGTGAGTGCACTGAGGGGAGGTGCAGTCTTGGAGGAGGAAGCGTGGTCCATTGGTGTGAGTACACTGAGGGGGTACAGTCGTGGAGGAGGAAGCGTGGTCCTTTGGTGTGAGTACACTGAGGAGGTACAGTCTTGGAGGAGGAAGCGTGGTCCTTTGGTGTGAGTACACTGAGGAGGTGCAGTCTTGGAGGAGGAAGTGTTGTCCATTGGTGTGAGTACACTGAGGGGAAGTGCAGTCTTGGAGGAAGAAGCGTGGTCCATTGGTGTGAGTACATTGAGGGGAGGTGCAGTCTTGGAGGAGGAAGCGTGCTCCGTTGGTGTGAGTACACTTAGGAGGTGCAGTCTTGGAGGAGGAAGCATGGTCCATTGGTGTGAGTACACTGAGGGAGGTGCAATCTTGGAGGAGGAAGCGTGGTCCTTTGGTGTGAGTGCACTGAGAGGAGGTGCAGTCTTGGAGGAGGAAGCATGTTGCATTGGTGTGAGTACACTGAGGGGAGGTGCAGTCTTGGAGGAGGAAGCATG
>NW_012267454.1:338259-345125 GCF_000151885.1 Dipodomys ordii
GGAGGTGCAGTCTTGGAGGAGGAAGCGTGTTCCATTGGTGTGAGTGTGCTGAGGGGAGGTGCATTCTTGGAGGAGGAAGCGTGTTCCATTGGTGTGAGTGCACTGAGGGGAGGTGCAGTCTTGAAGGGGGAAGCGTGTTGCATTGGTGTGAGTACACTGAGAGGAGGTGCAGTCTTGGAGGAGGAAGTGTGGTCCTTTGGTGTGAGTACACTGAGGAGGTGCAGTCTTGGAGGAGGAAGCGTGTTGCATTGGTGTGAGTACACTGAAGGGAGGTGCAGTCTTGGAGGAGGAAGCGTGGTCCATTTGTGTGAGTACACTGAGGGGAGGTGCAGTCTTGGAGGAGGAAGCGTGGTCCGTTGGTGTGAGTACACAGAGGGGAGGTGCAGTCTTGGAGGAGGAAGCGTGGTCCGTTGGTGTGAGTACACTGAGGGGAGGTGCAGTCTTGGAGGAGGAAGCGTGCTCCGTTAGTGAGAGTACACTTAGGAGGTGCAGTCTTGGAGGAGGAAGCGTGGTCAATTGGTGTGAGTACACTGAGGGGAGGTGCAGTCTTGGAGGAGGAAGCGTGGTCCTTTGGTGTGAGTGCACTGAGGGGAGGTGCAGTCTTGGAGGAGGAAGTGTGGTCCTTTGGTGTGAATACACTGAGGGGAGGTGCAGTCTTGGATGAGGAAGCGTGGTCCTTTGGTGTGAGTGCACTGAGGGCAGGTGCAGTCTTGGAGGAGGAAGCGTGGTCAATTTGTGTGAGTACACTGAGGAGGTGCAATCTTGGAGGAGGAAGCGTGGTCCATTGGTGTGATTACACTGAGGGGAGGTGCAGTCTTGGAGGAGGAAGTGTTGTCCTTTGGTGTGAATACACTGAGGAGGTACAGTCTTGGAGGAGGAAGCGTGGTCCATTTGTGTGAATACACTGAGGAGGTGCAATCTTGGAGGAGGAAGCCTGGTCCTTTGGTGTGAGTGCAGTGAGGGGAGGTGCAGCCTTGGAGGAGGAAGCGTGGTCCGTTGGTGTGAGTACACTGAGGGGAGGTGCAGTCTTGGAGGAGGAAGTGTTGTCCATTGGTGTGAGTACACTGAGAGGAGGTGCAGTCTTGGAGGAGGAAGCGTGTTGCATTGGTGTGAGTACACTGAGGGGAGGTGCAGTCTTGGAGGAGGAAGCGTGGTCCGTTGGTGTGAGTGCACTGAGGGGAGGTGCAGTCTTGGAGGAGGAAGCGTGTTGCATTGGTGTGAGTACACTGAGAGGAGGTGCAGTCTTGGAGGAGGAAGTGTGGTCTATTGGCATGAGGCCATGGGCATGTTGTTGCCATTTAGTGGCATTAGAGCCTGTGTTATGAAAAAATGTGGTGATGTATGGAGTGTGAGCCGGGATGTCACACACAAGTCTTACAGATGTTGTGAGCAGTTTCTCTTCCCTCTTAAATCAGCGGGTACATGGAACCTGGGTAACTGAGCAGTTCCAATAGAACAAGACTAGAGTCAAATTATTACATTGTAAAGAAAGGTCACAGTGAGGGCGCTGTCCCTCTGGTGGTCAGTGGTGAGCAGGCCTGGACAAGGTGAGGGCGCTGTCCCTCTGGTGGTCAGTGGTGAGCAGGACTGGACACGGTGAGGGCGCTGTCCCTCTGGTGGTCAGTGGTGAGCAGGCCTGGACACGGTGAGGGTGCTGTCCCTCTGGTGGTCAGTGGTGAGCATGCCTGCACAATGTGAGGGCGCTGTCCCTCTGGTGGTCAGTGGTGAGCAGGCCTGGACCAGATTAGGGCGCTGTCCCTCTGGTGGTCAGTCGTGGGCAGGCCTGGACACGGTGAGGGCGCTGTCCCTCTGGTGGTCAGTGGTGAACAGGCCTGGACAAGGTGAGGGTGCTGTCCTTCTGGTGGTCAGTGGTGAGCAGGTCTGGACAAGGTGAGGGCGTTATCCCTCGGTCAGTGGTGAGCAGGCCTGGACCAGATGAGGGCGTAGTCCCTCTGGTGGTCAGTGGTGAGCAGGCCTGGACTATATGAGGGCGCTGTCCTTCTGGTGGTCAGTGGTGAGCAGGCCTGCACACAGTGAGGGCGCTGTCCCTCTGGTGGTCAGTGGTGAGCAGGTCTGGACAAGGTGAGGGCACTATCCCTCAGTCAGTGGTGAGCAGGCCTGGACCAGATGAGGGCGCAGTCCCTCTGGTGGTCAGTGGTGAGCAGGCCTGGGCCATATGAGGGCGCTGTCCTTCTGGTGGTCAGTGTTGAGCAGGCCTGCACACGGTGAGGGCGCTGTCCCTCTGGTGGTCAGTGCCAGCTAACTCAAGTCCTGTTTGGGATGCCTGTGTTGACATAGAGGATACTTTTTATTCCCTTTGGTCAGAGATGTGTTGGGCAGGTGTGATTCCAGGTAGCCTGAGGCTTGGGGTCCTGGGTATTAGCCGGTGAGTGATATTGTCTCCATTCCGTAGGGTTGGGGCTGAGCACATAAAAGACCGTCTTGGACTTCCACATGAATGTTCATGGACGCAGGAGCTCCAGTTTGGCTTCGTGGTCCTGGGACCATGGTGTTACACTGGCCCCGCAGGTGCGCAGCGCCTCCAGTCTGTCACACCCCAGGCTCCCATACTTAGCCACTCCTTCCCTGGGAATCCAAGGCTTATGGCTGCAAGGCTACTAAGCCAGGCCAGCAGCTCGTACCTGCAATCCCAGCTGTTCAGGAGACGTGGTAGGTCACAGTTCAAAACCAGCTCTGGACAAAAATGTCCACAAGATTCCATCTCCAATTAAGCAGCAAAATACTGAACTAAAGGTGTGGCTCAAGTGGTTGCATGCCAGCCATGAGCAAGAAAGCTGAGCAAGTTCTAAGACCCTGAGTACCAGCACACATAAAAATCCGAGAGTAGGGGCTGGGAAGTGGCTCAGTGGTAGAGCACTTGCCTTGCTTGCCTGAGGCCCTGGGTTCGATTCCTTAGCACCACATAAGCAAAAAGAAAAAAAACCGGAAGTGGCACTGTGGCTCAAGTGGTAGAGCGCTAGCCTTGAGCTGAAGAGCTGAGGGACAGCGCCCAGGCCCAGAGTTCAGGCCCCACGACCAGACCCCCCCCCCAAAAAAAAAAAATCCGGGAGTACTTTTACTTTGACATGAACTAAGAATCCTTTTTAGAGTTTGTAGAAAGCTTGCTGGTTTGGCCTTTAGATAGGTGCTTAGGTTAGGAGACTTTATGTTATCCATAGCAGTAAGAGTGGGATTAAGACATGTGAACTATGTGATATTCTGATACTCATTGCAGTGACTATTATAGCTAAACATGGATATATCTGTAAATAAGGTGTAGTGTGTATGCATTAAGTAGAAGGCTGTTTGTTATTATAAAAGATGGTTTTTGAAAGTTGACTGATGAATTGTTTTGAAAACAGAATTTATTTGGTTTATGTTGTACTGTAACTGAAATCAGGGAAATGATATATCAAAGGAGTGACTCTAATAATTGTTATTTTTTTTCTTAAAGTTAATGGGAAAGTTCAGGCAGAGCTCATTAGCACTTCTATGTAATAGTAGAAAATAGGAGTTTGAAACTGGAATCCCCAAAACACCCCAGAATCCCAACTAGCTCAGCATTCAACCCATGTAGAGCGGCGTTCATACCCTGTGCCACCATCTCCTCCCCAGCAGGCACAGCTGACTCCATGGATGCAGACCGGCTTCACGCAAGCCACAATAATACGATGAAGGACTTGGTCCTGCATGGAAAGACCTGTCAGCATACAGCTTCAAGGGGGGCCAGCCACCCCAAGACATCCCAGGGCAGAAATCTTGAGTACTGTGGCCTTATACTGACTGGCAGGTTGGTGGAAAACTGGAGTGGCATTTTCAAGTCAGTGTAATTGAGATTAATACCTGTCTGGTACAGTGGGGAAATGCTCTCTAGCTTAAGTCTTAGAGCTGAGAGCCTCGGCTTCCGCCTGCTACACTGTGTGAAGTCAAGTGGTCTCAGGCAAGTCCCGTGTTAACTGTCCTGTCTGGGGTCAGAGCCTTGTTGATCTGCCACCGGAGGCAGTGGTAGTATTGGCCTGTGTAGGCTGCCTCCTGGTGCCAAAAGGAATAGACGGCCAGGGAGCATCACCTGAGGCGGTGCCAGAAGAAAGAGGCAGAGCAAGACCTCCTCCCTGTTGGCATCCACAAGCAATGGCAGAGAGACAGCTCTTCCTAGCTGGGTAGGCTCAAGGGGCAGCTCAGCAGTGGGTGGCATGGACAGCAGGCCTGGAAATGATGTGTGCGTGTGCGTGTGCGTGTGTGTGTGTGAGAGAGAGAGGGAGAGAGACAGAGAGCATGAGCATGAGAGCGAGCAGCTGCACTCCGTTCTGCTGGAGACCGAGGGTCAGGGACTCACCTGCTGAGGAGGCAATTGAATGGGTTGGTTGTAGTTTCTCTTGAATGGGGTTTTCTGGAACTTATCTGTCAAGCCAGTCACGAAAATAAATGCATTCTTTTTATTGTCTATAAAACAGCACCCTTTAGTTCTTTAAGTTTTAACGTTTGCTTTCTTGTACAGAATTGTGTGTGAGGCAGAAGTTAGGGCTGTGGCATTTGCACACCTGCCATCTGGGTACAGAACCGTTGGTCCAGCAGAGTTGGCAACACCTGGTGTAACGGCTGCCTTTGGAAGGGGCCTGAGCTCTGGAGCCCTGTGGCTGGGCACTTGCCCTCCCGTACCCTCTCGTGGACCTCCTCACTGTCCTTGTTAATGCTGCTCTACAATTGCCTCCAGATTGCCCGCCATCCATCTTCTGTCCCACCTCACACTCAGCACAGGTGCCTTACACAGGTGGACTTCTGTTCCCACTGCGGTTAGTCTTTTCCCTGTTTCATACTCAGTAGGTTGTGGTGACTTGGACTTTAAATGGTCTCTTATTTTTTAATGAATTTAAAGGGGATTTTTAAAGTCACCCATAGCTGCCATCTCTGATGAACTGTCTTTTCACTTGTGATCATTTTTCTTCTGCCTAAGTCCTGACTTCCTTTAGCAGTTCTTATAGCACAGGTCTGGTAATGGTGAATTCTACTGGCTGTTATTTTTCTGACAGAAATAACATTTATTTCAACATCCTTCTGATCTATACAATATAGAATTCTGATCCGTACTTCTTCCTCCAAGCTTGTAAAGATACTCCATTGCTCCTGGTGGCATGGTTTCTCGTGGGAAGTCTGCAGTTAAATCTTGCCTTTAGTTTTTTCCCCTGGCAGCTTTTGAGATTTTTCTGGATCTCTGTCACTAGTCTTCAGTAACTAATTATGGTGTGCCTCTATGTGGTTTTTTTCTGTCTTTATCATATGTGGGGCTTGCTGAGTTGCAGGAATATGATGGGCATAGCTTTCAGAACATTGGGAGGTATTTGGCCATTATTTCTTGCTTCTCTTTCCCTTCGCAGGCAGACTCCGAATTCAGAAAGTTTTGCTCTGAGTTCATTTTCATTATTTTTTTCTATGCTGTTATAGGCTATGCTACTAGTTCCTTTGTGTTCCTTTGTGTCTCCTGAGAAACCGAAGCAAAGGGATTATTCATTGTCAAAGTTTATTGGGCCCTATCCCTGCTCTGGGGAAGGAGTCTGAGGGCAGGAGGGCCTGCCTCCGTGTTCACCATCGTGGGAGACAGGAAGGACCTGTTGAGTGTTCAGCCAGGCCGACGGGGTGGCCTTGTGCAGACTGTCTCTTGGAAGAGCCGCTGCCCACAGGGGCCAGGCTGCCCTCAGTCACTGGACAGAGCACTCTGGGAGGATGCCCGTGGTGAGTAGGCACTGAGTTCGGGAGTGGGTATTGCAGTGAGGCCTTTGTGCCCCGCGCACACGGTGCGTGGCACACCAGTCAGGAGGAGGAGCGGGTGTCAGGAGTCCTGCTCCTCTGCTTTCCAGTTCTCTCATGATCGTCACCTTCCATTTCATTTCTGGAGCAGACTGCACGCGTTTATAACAGCTGCTCAGGGTTCCTGCTCCTCAGGCATCCGTCTCCATCATTTCTGAGTCAGCCTGGTTTTTGCTCTGCCGGTGGGTCATACTGCCACTTCCACATGTCTAGAAATGTTCCACTGGCTGCAGCACAGAGTGAGCTTTATATATTTGAGTACTGATTGAGTTCTCTTTCTGTGGCAAGTGTTGGGATTTTTCTGGCAACAGTGACACTTCTGTATGTCAGCATTAAGCCTGCTGAGGCGTGAATTTCGGCTTTTCAATGAGTCTGGTGTAGCCTGTGTCAGGGCTGCTGTGGCTGGGGGGCTCTCTCGAGTGCCGTGTGCACTGAGAGTCTGGGAAGAACCCCTCACCCGCAGCCCTGGCTGTGCCTTTTTGGCTGTTTTGCTTGCAGCTCCTGGAAGCCACCTGTGCCCTGCTCTGTAGGTTATCACCATGCTGTATGGATAGGCCTCGGCCAAGAGCCGGCTAGCTCACTACAGGTCTCTCAGTTTTCTGCCTAGCTAGCCCTAACCCCCTGAACGTTAGCCACCCTGGCCATTCAGGGTCAAGCGGGACCAGACTGTTTGTCTCACTTGTAAATGCTTTCTGGCACACTGTGCTACGCGCCCATCACAGGGAGCTGCTGCCTTGCTGTAGTTAGACTGGAGTCTTTCTTGAAGTCAGCTCTGGTGCTGTAGTCAGTTAGACTGACAGCACAGGCCGCCCGAAGCCTGGCATGTGTGAGGGATGTTTTCTGTGGCTGGGCTTGTCTAAACCAGGGTGGCGTGTCTGCAGCTGTACTTCCAGATCGTGTGCTGCTCTGTCTCAGTGTTCAGCTATCTACCTGTGGAGATCTGTCTGTGTTGACAGTTCCCCATCTTTCCCACTCTTTCACCTTCATCCTCCTTCCTCTGCTTTGGGCTCTTCCCACATTGTGTGTGTGTGTGTGTGTGTGTGTGTGTGTGTGTGTGTGTG
>NW_012267454.1:346340-354428 GCF_000151885.1 Dipodomys ordii
TGTGTGGTGTGGTTTCTCTATGTGTAGCACAGGGTGTGTGTGGTGTGGTTTCTCTGTGTAGCACAGGGTGTGTGTGGTGTGGTTTCTCCGTGTAGCACAAGGTGTGTGTGGTGTGGTTTCTCTATGTAGCACAGGGTGTGTGTGGTGTGGTTTCTCCGTGTGGCACGGAGTGTGCGTGGTGTGGTTTCTCCATGCAGCACGAGGTGTGTATGGTTTCTCTGTGCAGCAAGGGGTGTATATGGTGGCTCCATGGGGTGTGTGTGGTTTCTCTGTGCGGCACAGGGTGTGTATGCGGTTTTCTCCGTGTGGCACGTGGTGTGTATGTGGTTTCCTCCGTGTAGCACGGGGTGTGTGCCATTCTCTCTGGTTGTCTGAGCAGCACCAGTATGGAGCATTGCTGAGCCATGTGTGTGAGAGGATCCCCAGGGACTCAGTGTGACACAGTGCAGCCTGGCTGTGGCAGCTAGAGCTGATGCTTCTGGGAGTGTCCTAGTTCCTCCAAATGTAGATTGAGTGGCCCTGGACACGGAGGGATGAAAGGGGCTGCATCTCCATCCACCACTTGCGAAGCAACTTAGAGATTGCCAAGTCTCCTGGGCCACCGTTGCCTGACCCAGGACCTGGCACCATGGGCACAAAGCAAGCATGATGTAAGCACCCTTGGCAGAGATCTGTTTGCAGCCAGGGTACTTTCCCCAGCGCTATGGGCCATGGCCTTGGGCCTGGGCCCGGCCCCTGGACTGGGGTTGTAGTCAGGGACTCCACCGCTGGTGTGTGAGTGGGCAGCATGGAGCCAGGCACCCGTGTCCAGGTGAGGCACAGCCCAGGCTGAGCAGCAGCCTGTTGTCACGAGGGAGCCTGGGTAGATTCTCTCAGTAGCCCCGTGTCCCGCCTGCCACACAGCAGGTGGAGACCAGAGCTTCCATGGTCTTGAACTCAGGCCACTCAGGCCACGTGGCAGCCACGTGCTGTTTCCCTGAGCACGTGGACATGTGGGCCTTGAGAGTCTGCACTAGGGGCGCGCCAGGGCAGTGCGGGCCCACTGTGGGTTGGACAGGGCAGGTGACTGGAGGAGGCAGAGGACCCGGACTCGGTCTCCACTTGCCGCAGACGAGCCAGGTGTCCTGCCAAGAGAAGTAGCTTCAAAGAAAACTAAGGAGATATTTGCTGTGCTGTGAAATTTAAAAGGTTCAGGAGAGGGGCTGGGAAGGTGGCTCAGTGGTAGAGCGCTTGCCTTGCATGCCTGAGGCCCTGGGTTCGATTCCTCAGCACCACATAAGCAAAAAGAAAAAAGCCAGAAGTGGCGCTGTGGCTCAAGTGGTAGAGCGCTAGCCTTGAGCTGAAGAGCTGAGGGACAGCACCCAGGCCCAGAGTTCAGGTCCCACGACCGGACCAAAAAAAAAAAGTGGCAGGAGAGTGAGCAGATCAGAGTACTCCTGTCTATTCCCACGGGCATACGGGCAGCCCAGCTTGTATTCCTTCACCCACTCCCTTCCCAGCCGTCCCCTCCAGCCATGTCACATTCTGTGTGGGGAAGGGCAAGGGTCACATCAGTCTGGGGAAGGGCAGGGGTCCCATCACATGTGGGGAGAGGCAGGGGAGCCATCAACCCACTCATGGGACAGTCAGGAAAGTCGCTGCTTCCATAGTTTGCTGCCTTACATAGCTCTGACACTCAGACTGTGCACAGCTGAGTGCTGTGGGGCACCTCTGTGGGGGTGCGCGTTTGGTGGTGGGAGCGGGGGCAGCAAGGGTGTGGGGTGGTTCCATTTGTTTTGCCCAGAGGGGGAAATGCAGTCCCAGATCTCTAACAAGACTGGGCACAGAAGGGCAGCGCCTCCCTCCGGAGGCCCGCCGTCCTCGGCCAGGCTCTGGGGTCCACACTGGGCTAGCCGGTTCCCGCTGTCCCGAGCAGTGTGCCAGCACCTGTCTGCGGCTCCTCCCTGGCCCTCGGCCTTGGTGGGGCTCTGCAGGGGCTTGGGATGCACGTTTGTCTCTTCAATAAAGAACTTTTTGTTTGTGGTGGAGGACTGGGGGGAGCACAGAGGGATTGAGCTGCGGGCGATCAGGGTTTAGGGTGGTTTGAGTAAAGAGGCACAGCTCGAGTGAGGACGGTCCACACGCCGGGCTCTCTGTCCTACAGTCCCACACTCACCGGCTTCTGGCAGGATGCGGGACGGTCCACATGTGCTCTGTCCCACCCTCGCCGGCTTCTGGCAGGATGGCGGGGAGCTGTTTGAGTTGTTGGGGGCAGGCGGGAAGCCCCCACACTTCCGAGCACATGCCAGTGGTGGTAGGCAGAGGGCCGTGGCCTCTGCAGTCACGCCGCCTTTGGGGGGAGGGGCGGAGGCGCATCCCGTGGTGATGAGCCTCTGTGGGCCTCCTTGGAGGCTTCCTTGTGGGGAGAGAGGGCGAGTTTGGGATGTGGAGGGTTTGGAGGCTTACAGTTTTGTGTTTCCTTGGGGTGGTGCTGGAGAGGGAATCCAGGTGTGTCTTGCACAGGGTAGCCTACAAGGAGCGACTGTGCTACTAGCCCATTGTGTATGCTTGTGAATCTGAGACTGGGGTTTGTGGCTGTGTGGCTGGGCGGGATTCACCCTCTGCCTCCTGGGTTGAGGCTGTCAGGGCAAAAGAGGACAGCTTTGCTCTCACAGCTCCGTTCCCCAGCCATGGCCCCCTTTGGCTGTTCCTCCTGCAACTCCCATCTTCTAGCTGCATTCGGTGTTTCCTGTCGTGGTACCTTGGTCCTGGCCAGTCCTCCTCCCCAACTTTGCCCAGGGCCCCGGGCAAGCTCCTCTTCCTCAGTGCTCTTTCCATCTGGGGCCCGGAGGTGTTTGCTGTCGCCATGGTCATGCATGGTCGTTAGCTCCAGGTCCAAGTCTCCACCTCCAGTTTTCCCCAGTGCGGCCCCTGCCTCTTGTGCCTGGCCGTACCTCCATGGAAACTCGCAGCCCATCTGCTCCCATGGGCGGCTCAGGCCGAGGGTGGGCTTCTGCAGGCAGCGTGGTGTTGCCTGGTGTGAGCACCTGGGCTTGCGGAGACGCCTGCTCGCCAGCAGAGGACCTGCGCCATGCGGGAGCCGACGCAGGGTGGGTGGATCTGACGACTGTGCCCTCCTGACCAGTGTGCCAACACCTTCCTTCCACAGGTGCCAGGCCGCAGGTATGCTCCCGGGTACAATGCCGACGTGGGCGACAAGTGGATCTGGCTGAAGTGACCGGCCTCGCCCAGGTGTGTCTGCTCTGCCTGGCGCCGGCCACGAGCCTCACGGTGCGGGGAGAACCACGCACAGAGCCGGCGGGCGGGAGCCATCCGCCCTGTGTGCAGTGGGCGGGATTAAAAGAACCAACCTCTATTTAAAAGGCTTTGGAACCCTAGAGCTTTATTTTCAGAAATTCCCAGAATTGTCACTGTAAAGGCCGGCTCTCGCTCGAGGCTGTCGCCTTGTCGGAGCGGTTGTGTCACACAGCTCTTGGGTGCAAGAAATAAAGTCATCTCTGTGGAAATTCTGTTTCTGCATGAGGCCACCATGCCCTGTGCATACGCCCTGTCCTGTCACCATGCCCAGGTACCATGCCCTGTGCATGTACCCTGTCAGATCATCATGGCAACACCATGCCTCTCGCACACACCTTGCCCTGTCATCAAGCCCTGTGCACGCACACAGTCATCATGTCAACATCATGCCCTGTGCACACGCCCTGTCATGCCTTCATACCAACGCCACGCCCTGCACACACCGTCATGTCACACAGCCTATGCACACGCCCTGTCATGTTCCTGTCTTGTCACCATGCCCTGTGCACACGCCCTGTCATGTCACCACGCCTGTGCACATGTCCTCTCAGGCCACCATGCCCCGTTGTGTCCCCATGCCCAGACACTGAACACCAGTCTCAATCCTCTTGTTCCCTGGCATTGGGGCTCTGGAAAAGTGCTGAGCTGCAGAGAAGTCCCAGAAACAGCAATGCGGCTGCTGCTCTCGGGACCTCCACCATCACCCTGTGGCGTGTGAGGATTTGCACGAGAGCCCAGGGGCCCCCGGGCATCTGTGAAGGGGGTCTGTGCACACACCTCCCTGTGGGTGATGGCTTCGGCAGGACATGAGACCCACAAAGGCCCTTCTTCAGAGAGAGCTCAGCAGTGAGGGGAAGTAAGCAGCAGTATCCAGAGAAGTGATGGATGGTGGGGAGCGGCCCACAGGGGAAGAAACCCTGAGGTCCTTTCTTGCAGTATGGGAGGACTAGGCGAGGCTGGCCATGGAGGGGCAGAGCTGCCCGTGACCGTTATCAGATCGGCCCTCCAGCCCTTGTGCCCCAGAGGGGCTGTGCCCTAACAGATGGCAGGGGAGCCCCTGTGGCTCTTCTTGGCATGACCTGGTTAGTTCTGTCCTTCAAAACATGGTGGGTAGTGATTGCATCAAGGGCTGAGGCCAAGAAAAAGACCAAGACAATCCTGGAAGGAGACAGCTGTGCAGATGGGAAGGAGGGAAAGAGGACTTTCGGGGGAGGGTGGAAGGAAGGGAGGGCTTTCAGGAGAGGATGGGAGGGAAGGAGGGAGGACTTTGGGGGAGGGAGGGAGGGACAGACACAGCTGGAGTCCAGACAATCACCCGTGGAAAGAGGTCCCCGAGTTTCAGATGTGTCTGGATGGGAGAAGTGTGAGTGCTCCAGCAGAAAGGAGAATCACCCGTAATTCAGTGCGTCTGAGAGACCCGAGAGCCTGGCACAGCCCCTCTGTGCCTGCAGGGCTCCCGGCCTTGTTTCCTGCCCCATTGGCTGGCTGTGACATCTGGGGTGACCTCTGTCTGAATCAGCGTCTTCTGCCCCAGCCCCGGCCTCCAGAGGGTACATGGGCACCGGTGGCCGGAGCTTGCTCCTTCACCAAGCGCCAGCACGGAGTGCCCCCTGCCATGCTGTCTGCCTTCTCCTGTCAAGTGTGACATCCCACCCTGCGGAGCTGACACTAGCAGGACCTGGCTGTCCCCTCCCCAGAGCCCACTGGGCGCAGCAGGTGCAGGACAGTGGCAGGGCAGTGCA
The DNA here is from genome assembly GCF_000151885.1 of Dipodomys ordii. Classification (NCBI taxonomy): domain Eukaryota; kingdom Metazoa; phylum Chordata; class Mammalia; order Rodentia; family Heteromyidae; genus Dipodomys; species Dipodomys ordii. Next base: position 351,380 of record NW_012267454.1, read on the forward strand.
GTGAGGGTCCAGCTGGATGACCGTGAGGGGCAGGGGGAGGGTTGTGGAGTGAGGGTCTTGGCACAGGGCAGGGCAGGGATAGCTGTACCCTGGGGCACAGAGGGTCTTCCCTGCGGAGGTGTCCCTGGGCACCCATGTGTTCCTCTGGGGAGGGGGTGCAGGCCCCCTCCCCCCCCCTTACTGGGCCTGCCAGGGGCCATGCTGGGCCTCCTCCATCTGGACAGCCTCTGAGCCTCCAAAGGAGGGGACCAACCAGGTAGGATCAGAGCCACCTGCCAGCTTGGGGAGTTGGTCAGGAGGAAGAAGGCTGGCTCTGGGGGACCCAGTGGCTCCCCGTGCTGGGAGGGCTCTGCTGGACCCCCTCCCCCCATTCATCCGAGGGGCAGACCCACCCATCTGCCTCGCCTCCACCCACCTACTCCCTTAACGCCTCAGGCTGGACTTGCAGCTCTAAAGGCTTCCTGTTTCTGCTTGTTTTCTGCTCTTCTTTGTCTCATCTTTTACCCCTCTTTCACAATTCATGCAGTTTAGCTCCATCATTTCTTTGAAAACATGAAAGGACTCTGCTCTGCCTTCTACATGGTCCCCTTGCCACCTTTTTCCTTGTGTTTGTTTCCTTCTGCGATTTTTATTTAACCCCAGGCCCGAGCCCAAATAGGGCCAGGAGCAGGGTCACTGGAAGCTGCAGAGTCTCAAAAGTTCACGTACAGGACTTACCGGTCCAGTAAGCTACCGTCCAAATCCCTGCTCTGCCTCTCACCTGGGGGTGGAATTCACTGCTGCTACCATGAAGACAAGATGGCATCAAGCCCAGCTCTCCCGCATCCACTGTGTGGCCCAGACGGCGCCGATGACACCCAGTGTCCTTATTCCAGTTTAGTTACATCCTCTGTGAGCAGGAACAGCTTGCTTTCTTTCCCACCTCCATGTCCCTTCATTTCTTCCTTTGACTCAGTGCTGTGGCTAGGGTTTTCAGCATAACTCGGTGTAGGAAAAACATGGAAATGTTGTATTTTGCTTGTTTGGAGTTTTTCTATTTTACTGACTTGGGACTCTTCTTTCCAAATGTAAACCGTTAGTGCTCTGTTTAGTTATTTTTTAGTCAGAGTCTCACCACATATCCCAGACTGGCCTTACTTCATGATTTTCAGGCTTCAGTCTTAAAAGTGCTGGGGTTGCATGCATACGCTACCTGCCTAGCTTTTGTCCTACACAGGTTGGTGTTCTTTTACTTCCCTCTTGTTATAGGTGTTATTTTTTATCACATTAGACTGCTTGCTTGGGTCAGATATTATCTTTAAATGTGGTGTTTAGTTTTTAAGTGTTTTGAAATTTTCCTGTTGTCTTTGTGTTTTTTTTTCTGATTTCATTATTGTCAGAGTACAAATTCTGTATAAATTGTCTTAAACTTTCCCTTTAACCCAGGATCTACTCTGTCTTGGTGAATATCTGAAAGGCATCTGGAAAATGTATGGTCTTCCACCAGGAGAGGTGGGTCTAGACCTATTAGATGTTTCTGGAACTATTAGTGACTTTGGCTGTTGGTGTGCAGTTCCGATGCACCTTTGCTGTCTTGATTTCTGACAGAGGGGTATTGAAGTTCCCAACTTTATTTGTCAGTTTGTGTATTTCTACCTTTAGCTTCTATGACCTTTTATCAGTATGAACATAATGTCTCTTCTTGCTCCCAGTAATTTTCTTTACCTTGAAGTGTAGTTTATCTGTCCTTCATACAGCAGCCTACATGTTTTGTTAGCTACTGTTTGGTTAGTATATTTGCCTCTGGCCTTTTACTTCCAACTTACCTACATCATATTTTAAATGAGTGTCTTATAGACAACATATAATTGGATTGGGTTTCCATTATTTCATCTACCTTGACAATTTCTGTTTCAATGGAAGTGTTTAAATCTGGTTTGATATTGTATCTTTTGTTATTCTGTTTGTTTGACTTTTACTGCCTTCCTATGAATTTCATCAGTGGTTTAAAAATGCCTTTTTGGTTTGCCTGTTCCATCCGTGAGTGCGCCGCTCTGTGCAGTTGTCAGTGGTTCCTCTAGATACTAAGATGTGGTCAGGTGCCTCGGACTGCCCGCTGGTGCAGAAGTCTGAGGGCGTGGCGGCACGCAGACCCTGCTTCCGCTCTGCTCTGCTTACGCTCCACAGGTGGACAGTTGTCCCCAGCATGTGTGTGCACGGAGCCCATTATCAGATGATGTGGTAACTTCTGCGGCAGCCACCAAAACAGGTTTTCATACACTTCTGAGTGTAACAGAACAACTCCCCCTATTTCCTTCTCCCGTGGCGCCTGCTTCCTCTTGAAATTTGTTAGCATTTCCTCTCCGTTTGGGGAATTTCCTTTAGAGGTCCTTTTTTTTAATTTTTTTGGGGGGGTCCGGTCGTGGGGCCTGAACTCTGGGCCTGGGCGCTGTCCCTCAGCTCTTCAGCTCAAGGCTAGCGCTCTACCACTTGAGGCACAGCACCACTTCCGGCTTTTTTTTCTTTTTGCTTATGTGGTGCTGAGGAATCAAACCCAGGGCCTCAGGCATGCAAGGCAAGCACTCTACCACTGAGCCACCTTCCCAGCCCTGGAGGCCCTTTCATTGGCTGCATCTTTATGTGTGCTTCATTCCTTAGGGTTATTTTCGCTGCTCTCAGAATTTGGGATTGGCAGGCATTTTGGAACATCGTGTACCTGCACAATGACATGTGGGAAGCCTGTGAGTTACATCACAGTGTCTCTCTAAGAACGTCTGTCCAGGTGCCATCCCAACGCACAGCAGCTGGACCCATCCTCACAGACGTTTCCAGGCCCTGGCCACAGTCAGGGACAGTCCTGCATGGCACAGCTTGGCTTGCCGCGCCAGGGCTGTGGTTCCAAGCGCCTCCTCCCCCTCCTCCTGTCTCCTCCTCTCCTCCCCTTCCTCCTCCTTGTGTCTCCCCTCCCCTCTTCCCCCCCTTATGTCTCCTCCCCTTCCTCCTCCTTGTGTCTCCCCTCCCCTCTTCCCCCCCTTATGTCTCCTCCCCTTCCTCCTCTCCCTCACCTCCT
>NW_012267454.1:354753-364339 GCF_000151885.1 Dipodomys ordii
CCCTTCTTGCCTCCTCCCCCTCCTCCTTGTGTCTCCTCCCCTTTCCCCTCCCCCCTTGTCTCCTCCCCCTCCTCCTTGTGTCTCCTCCCCTCCCATTTCCCCTCCCCCCTTGTCTCCTTCCCCTCCTCCTCTCCCTTACCACCTCCCCTTCCTCCTCCTTGTGTCTCCTCCCTCCCCTCTTCCCCCTCCCCCCTTGTCTCCTCCCCTTCCTCCCCCTTCTGGTCTCCTCCCTCTCCTCTCTTCCTCCTACCCCCCCCCCTTGGAAGGGGAGTTTCCTGTCCTTGGACTGAAATGCCTAACACAGGGAAAGAGAAGACCAGGGTTTGTTGGTCACTGCCCTGCAACCCACGCAAGCCCATGCGGAAGTGAGTGCACAGCATGAGAGCTGAGAGGGGGGCTTGCGGGGCAGAGTTCAGGGTGTCCCAGCTCCCAGGCCAGGATGGAATGGCCCTTCTTTGCAATTCCGCAGCTACTGAAGGATGAACCCAGCCTGGGCCCCATCGAGGAGGGGTGTTAGCTGGGCCTTATCTGCACAGCAGTGTGTGCTGCCATACAAAAGATAGAGCCCGATGCAGCGATGAGCTTCATCAACAACTTCCCCTCTCCACGGACGGAGCACAGGTCTGACATGGAGAGGTTTGCAGACACAGTTCCTGGTGAGGGCTGCCTTTCCTGCGGCCACCTTTGTCTCTTCCCGCAGGATGCTAATCTCACCTCCTATGGCCTCAGGTCCATATCGCCTCCACAAGCACCCGGCCCACACCACCACACAGAACAGAGACACATAGTGCATCACCTCCTGAAGGCACAGCCCACACCACCACACAGAACAGGACCACCTAGTCCCTCAGCATCTGAAGACACAGCTCACGCCACCACAGGTTGTGCTATACTGGAGCCTCAGGTGGTACTTATTCATTCATTCCCTCCCTCATTCCTTTAACCTGGACGCCAGGGTGAACTGCTGGGGAGGCAGGGAGCAGGTGAATATGGGTGCCTGGAGGGAATGACGGCAGGGGAGGAGCGGCGGGGAGAGGCACACAGGAGGATGTGGCAGGGCCAGGGAGCGCCCAGCAGAGGCCGCGGTCAGCAGAACCGGGTGTGACCGCCAGCGTGGGTCAGGCTGGGAGCTACTGATTCAGCGGCCTGCGGGCAGTGCGGGGCAGGGCTGGGACCGCACTCCTGATGGGCTCGAGGGGGTTCTTTTCCCAGGGTCGGACACCTCCGTGTGCCTTCCTGGAGTGGCCCTGTGTGCTGTGGACAGCGTGGGCTCCCTGGGTCCGGCAGACGCCTTGAGCCATGCAGCTGCCCACCACGCCAGCAAGTCCAGCCTAGTCTGCCTGACTGATTCCAGTGCAGGCCCTCCCTGAGTCAGGAGCTCCTCCTCCTCTTCCTCCCCTTCCTCCTCCTCCTCCCCCTCTTTTTCCCCCTCTTCCTCCTCTTCCTCCTCCTCCTCTTCCTCCTTCTCCCTCTTTCTCTTCCTTTTCCTTCTCTTCCTCCTCTTTCTCCTCCTCCTCTTCCTCCTCTTTCCTCCTCTCCTCCTCCTCCTCTCCTCCTCTTCTTCCTCTTCCTCCTTCTCTTCCTCCTCCCTTTCTTCTTCCTCCTCCTCTTCCTCCTTTTCCTCTTCCTCCTTTTCCTCCTCCTCCTTTTTTTGCTCCTCCTCCTTTCTACTCCTCCTCTTCCTCCTCCTCTTCCTCTTCCTCCACCCAGAGTGAGTCTTTCTTTCGGCAGGGCCTGGTTAGGAACCAGCAGCTGCCCCTGACAAGGAGCAGTCTGTGGTCTGTGGGCTGGAGAGCCGCTCTGAGCAGGACAATAGGGAAGGAAATTGCAGGAAATGGGAAGAACGGCGGGATCCGGGACCCACTTTCCAAACTGCAGGGCTTTCTGAATTTACATATAATAGGTGTAATTTACATTCTCTCCCTTATAAAATGCTTCCAGATCATCTCCTTCCCTTTCTTAACTGGATGGCGTCCATCCCCTCCCCCCTCCCAGCCCCTCAGGCCTTCCACCCGGGTCTGGAGGTCGGGAGGGCAGCACCCGTGGGCCATGGCTGTGCTGTAGGTGGCCGTGGTGTGGGCCAGGCTGTCAAGGCCACTGTCCCTCCCGGTCACCCGCTCTCCCTGCAAAGGTCAGCCTTGTCCCTGCTCTGGGCTGGGTGCACAGCAAACACAGACACAGAGAAGCTCAGGCACCACCTGCGGGGAGGAAGGTGCCCAGCACGCACAGGCTGCAGACCCGGAGCCAGAGAGCTGACCAGCTCCGCTGTGGCTGCGGCCAGCCCGGTGACCAGGGCCTCTGTCCACCTGTCCTGACTCAGGGCTTCCATTTCTCCAGCTTAAAATGAGCCTGTGGTCAGCCAGAAAGAGGGCTGCGTGGACCGAATGGCATGACCCTGCAGCTCCCGGGTCTCGGCTCCGGCCGACCTGCAGGTGGCACTAGTGGAAGGCAACGTGGAGACGTCAGGGCCAGTTCCAGAGCTCAGCCGGGTGGTGGCGGAGCTGGTGTGGCACTGGAGTGTTAGGCCCTAGGCCTCTCCGGGCAGCTCAGCTTGGGGAGGGAGTCCACACAGCCGCAGGTGCAGCCAGGGCAGGGCCGACTCAGCACGGAGCCACCCACAGCGTCGCTGGGCGCTGGGCTGTGATGCTCAGCTGAGAACATGGCTGTCCTGCACAGCATTTGGGAACTGGAAGAGGAACAGCCACAGTGTCCAGCATCCCCACCATCCACGTTCTGTCTGACCTGCGCCAGGTGCTCCTGGACTCCTCACGAGGGCGGGGCTCCAACACCATGCCCTGATAAAGAAAGCATGGCCACTGGAGCCTGGGCCCTGGGCCATGTGGACCCTGCGAGCTCTTCCTCCAAGGCAGGGCTGTAACCCCCAGGCCGCGTGCAAACTCCCACTGGGGCCCTCAACACGCCCACCCACCCCCTCCCACCCCCACCCCACCACCCTACCACCCCGGAGATCGGTCCACTCTCCTTCCCCCGCCTGGCTGCAGAGTCTCAGCAGGGCGAAAGCAGACATCTCCAGAATAACACCTCCCTCGCTTCCACTGACCAGGACAGCCTCCAAAGCCACCCCCTGGGCAGCCCTCTGGGTCTGTGCCCAGGGCCATACCCTGCCCTGAGGCTGGCCAGGCAACAGGATGGAAGGATGAGGGAAGGGTCCCGGAGCAGCCTCTTCTCACCCTGGACTCCACCAAATGCCTCCCACTGCCCCAACACAGTGCTGCGGAAACCCATCAGAAGTTACAAGGCAGCTAGGAAGCTAGGCACTGGTGGCTCACACCTGTAGTCCCAGCTACTCAGGAGGCTGAGATCTGAGAGCTATGGTTTAAAGCCAGCCCAGGCAGGAAAGTCCATGAGACTTTATCTCCAATGAACGACCCCAAAGAAGCTCAGGGACAGTGTCCAGGTCCTGAGTCCAAGCCCCAAGACCAACACACACACACACACACACACACACACACACACATGAATAAGCAGGGCAGCGTCTCCTCTCTGGAATCTGTCTGGGGTAAGGATTGTCAGTGTTCACCCTTTCCCCTCTGGCTTGTTGGTTGCTTTTTTAAGTCAGTTTAAGCTGTATTCTGACACAGCCCATCTACCTCTAGTTCACATTTGTAAGTCACTGTGGGTTGTATGTGCTTATTAATTTTTCAGTCACCTTAAAAAATATATATAGTACACATTTTATTTTTTCCTTTTTCCTAAACAGTTGCAGGAAGAACTGACTCATCCCAAATAATTTTAGTGATAGAGCTTTCAATAAAAATAAGATTTCTCTGGAATTTGTTATTAAATAGATACTGGCGTCATTAGGCACTTAAATATATATTTGTGTAAAACCGAATTCAGAAATCCTTACCCAGAAGACCATCTGAGACCGTAACCAATGCAAAAGCAAAGGAGTCTTTATCGCAAGCTCCAGCTTGGTCCTCGGCGCACCCGGTAACTGGTGACACCAAGAGGCCCCGAGCCCAGGGTTATAGTACTTTTTATACACTTTTTAGGGAAGGCAGGGACTTTGTATACATCATAGCACCTTACAACAAATTATTACACATCGTGGGAAAATCATAATACAATTCTACAGTATGATTGGCGCACTACAAAGCAGAAACAGGTTGTTGGTTAGATCAGAGGGCTGACGCACTTTAGACTGGTTGGCTGGCACCACAGTGAGTCTCAAGGAGATACATGCTAAACTGCAGGGTTCCTTTCTCAAACAAACACCACCTGTGGCCTGACTGCGGGGTCACCCTGCCCTCCAGCACCTGCCTGCTTGTGGTTTTCCCAAGGATTGTTTATGTTCCTAGTGCCCGAGAATTGCTTCTTCTGTTCATTCCCAGGCCAGGCTCATGGTCAGCTGCATAACTCATACCTCAGAAGATGACCGCTAGCTCAAGATGGAGTCACTCAGGCCTCAGACTCTTCATTTGCATCCTCAAGCAAGAACATGAAAATGTGCCTTTTCACTGGAAATGTTTTCATATGGCTTTAAGCAAAGAAAACAAGGGGAACAACACTGAGAAAATGATTTTATACCAAAGCCTTCATGCGTGGATCACAGAGTTGAAATGTTTTCATTAACTACCGGTAATTGGCTGCTAAAAAGATAATTCAGCATTGAAAATAATCTCATAAATTAAAAGGAAAAATTCTTTAAGCAAATGTTTTAATTTATGAGGGATTCTATGTATATGTAAATGTATATCACAGAAATATGCCAGATATATGTATTATGTGTGTGTGTGTGTGTGTGTGTGTGTGTGTACATCCTTCTTGCTAAAACACAACCTCTTCTTTGAAATTTGTAAAACCAGAGAACATAAAATGATGAACTGGTCACCCAGGTTAAAACCCTTTGGGGCTTGATCTGCCGCTTTTGGTGCCGTACACACCCAGCACGTGCTGAGTCCTGGGATCTATCTCCAGCATAAAAAATAAAATTCAACATCATGTCCATCTTGTTTCCAGTATTCCTTGGCTCCCTTTATTCCCAAGTGCATGAAGCCCTGTCCTGTGCCTGGGTCTCTGAGTGCCCTTTAGTGGCTCCTTGGCACCACTGTTGTGTGCTCCAAACGCAGGTGTTAAGACTTCCTTCAAGCCGGGCGCCAGTGGCTCACACCTGTAATCCTATCTACTCAGGAAGCTGGGAGCTGTGGTAGAATATTGGCCTTGAGCACAGAGAGGCTCAGGGACAGTGCCCAGGCCCGGAGTTCAAGCCCCACAAATGACAACAACAACAACTAAACAAAAAGACTTCCTTCAAGCCTGAACTACAAGGTGGTGCCCAAGTCTGACTGGGGATGGGCTCTTGGCCCCGACCATGGGGATGGGCTCTCAGCCCCAACCCCGACCGTGGGGATGGGGTCTCGGCCCTGACCGTGGGGATGGGCTCTCGGCCCCGACCCCGACCATGGGGATGGGGTCTCGGCCCTGACCGTGGGGATGGGGTCTCGGCCCTGACCGTGGGGATGGGGTCTCGGCCCTGACCGTGGGGCTGGACTCTCGGCCCTGTCCGTGGGGATGGGCTCTCGGCCCTGACCCTGACTGTGGGAATGGGCTCTCGGCCCTGACCGTGGGGCTGAACTCTCGGCCCTGTCCGTGGGGATGGGCTCTCGGCCCTGACCATGGGGATGGGCTCTTGGCCCTGACCCTGACCATGGGGATGGGGTCTCAGCCCTGACCGTGGGGATGTGGCTGTTGGAATCAGGAGCCACGGGATTCCCTGTGCCACTGTCGGCTCCTTTCCCCTGTCCTCTTCCTCTGCTCCTGGCAATGAGCCTTGGGGTTTGCCCTGGGGCTGTGTAACTGCCCCCCCCTGCGGACCACCTGCTGCATTAGAAGCGGAGGCTGGCCTATGCAGAGAGAGGGAGGGAGGATGCTGTTAGGAAGGACACCGGGTGGCCCTTACGCCACAGCTGCCCGGCTTCCAGCCAGGTCAGGGCTGACGGGAGCGGTACGGTGGAGGCCAGTTTTTTCTGACTGTTTTGGGAGAGATTTCTCTGGGGTTGGCAGAGTCTCTGGAAGGGAGGTTCAAGGCCTGGCGGGAGGGGGTTACAGGATGGGGGCTGTGCAGAGGGCCCTGGGGGGAAGAGGGCTGGTGGGGGGGGTGTCCTTCGGGCTGGGTGCTGGCCACACAGTCCCCAGCCACGTCCCTCCAGGGCTGGCCGCCACCCTCAGGGTGCGCTGGTGACATGGATGGGGGGCCATGGCCAAACCCCAACTCTGCACTTCCTTCCCGGACCCCCACTTCCTCAGGACCCCAGGGCTCTGCCCCACACCCTAGCACTCTCGCCCCATGACTTGTGTGCTGAAGGGAAGGTGGATGCAGAGCAGAGGGAGGCCTGGCGCCGTCCGTGTCCAGGGAGCAGGGAGTGGGAGCCCGCCCTGAAAAGCCCAGTCTGAGAAGGAAACTGGGGGACACAGTCTGTGTGAGGTCTGCTCCCCAAACAGGAACTCCTCCCCTCCTCCCTACCCCTCACCCCTTCTTCCCTAACCCTCACCCCTTCTCCTCTACCCTTCACCCCTCCTCCCCAGCCCCTCACCCTTTCTCCCCTACTTCCTCAGCCCACCTGAGCTGCCCCTCTGGCTGGAAATGAAGGTTCAGGAAGAAAGGGCAGGGGGCCCCTGAGCTCTGCCCTCCCACCTTGCCTGCCCTGCCCAGGGGGTGGGAAAAGGGAGGTGCAGGCCTGGGTGGGGTGGTGAGGGGGGCTGCAGGGCAGGGGCGGGGTGCAGGGTGAGGGGCGGGGTGCGGGGCAGGGGCTTGCCCGTCTGGATGGCCGGGTGTGATGGATCTCCCTCCCTCCCTCCATCCCTCCCTCCCTCCTTCCCTCCCTGGCTTGCGTTCCCTCGGTTCTGTGGTGAGGTTGTAATCTCACTGTTTCTACACACGGATGTCATGCTCTCATATTTGCGTTTAAAAGTGGCATCACAAAGTGTAAAGAGGAAGGGTAAAAAACCATACTAGAAGCTTACCATTTACTTTCTCTTTACTTAGAAATGACATTTAATTGCAAATAAAACATGCCAAGTTCAAAGCAGAGCACAGAGAGGCTGCAGAGTGCGTTTCTCACTTCAGCTCAAAGTGGTGCCCCCGCCCCCCTCCCCTTTCCCCACCCCCTCCACTGCCCCTGCCCCCCAGCCGCCCCCCCCTCCCAGCCCCTGCCCCTCCCTCCCCACCCTGAAGCAGCAGCCCGGGCTCCAGAGCTGCAGAGTGGGGGAGGCTCGGCTGCCGCTCCCTCCTGTCCTTGGGTCCCTGCTGGCCGCACAGCGCCACCCACCCCTGCTGGTGTGAGATCCGTGCATGGAACAGATCTGTCCAAGGCTGTGCCGGGGAGCAGATGTGGGACCTGGGGCGTGGCCAGCCAGGCTAGGGTCGGAGGCCGGAAGACTGGGGTCATAGCTTCCGCCCGCCCGGAGGTGTCACCCCAGCCTGCCTCTGGCCGGCCGTGTCAGGAGGTGGGGGTGGGGCCCTTGCTGATGGCTGCCAGGCCCTTGCTGACGGCTGCCAAGAACGGGGCTTCAGCCTTGCAGACACATGGAGATGAGCGGCCCAACCCCGGCGAGGGGGTCAGGCCTCCTCCAGACCCGTGGGGAGGGTGCCGTGGCCACAGCTGGATTTCTGCCTTCTGAGACCTGCGGCCGAGAGCTCAGCCTCGGCTTCTGACCCTCAGTGCGTGAATAAAACGCGGCTGCTTTAGCCGCTTGATTTCCGCTCATGCATCAAGCCGCTGCGTACAACTGTCTGCGACGATGAAGATCTACCACCCCCAAAGCAGAGATGTCAGACAGAATAGGGTCCGCTGCTGGCCCTCGTGCCGTGGCCTCCGCCGTCCGTCCGTGGCTCTCCCCTGCCCGTGGCCTCCGCCCTCCATCCATCACTCTCCCCTGGCCGTGGCCTCCACCATCCGTCTGTGGCTCTCCCCCGGCCCTGGCCTCCGCTGTCCATTGCTCTCCCCTGCCCGTGGCCTCCGCCGTCCGTCCATCCTTCGCTCTCCCCTGGCCGTGGCCTCTGCCGTCCATCCATCGCTCTCCTCTCCAGGGTCGCATTGGTGGCCGGGTGCAGACACTGTGCTGGTCCCTGGCTGTGCACTCGGTGTGTGGAGTCCCAGACCTCGAGTTCCTCTCGCGGCTGACCTCGGGTGGGCGGCGGTCGTGTCTCCGGCCCTTGCTGCTCGGTGGCCACTCTGGGTGGAGCGCCCTGCGGGCCCGGCTGGCCTGTTTTCCCTTTCTTGAGCTCAGTGTCTTGCTTCCTTCTGCCGGTCTTTGGTCCATTTTGGGCACGGCTCCTGTTTTTCTGTCTCAGCTGGAGGCAGACACAGGGAGAGCCGTGGGAAGGGTGGAGCGACCCCACCTTTCCAATGGAAACCTGAGGATGCGCCTAGGAATTCCGATTTTGAAACTGAGAAGGCGGCCTGGCCGAGCAGACCAGCCCTCCCCGGGCTGGCCGTGGCAGGAAGGCGTCCGAGAGCCGGGCCAGCAGGGCCTGGCCATCTGGCGGTGGACTGCTCCGCGGGCAGGCCCAGGACCCCCGGCTGCTGTGACTGTGGGGGAAACGCTCGGGTCACATCCCGTCTACACTCACAGACTCAGTATAGGTCAGGCCCCGAGTCTCCACCGTTCACAGGGATCCCCAGACTCCAGAGGGCCGCACAGGAGCCAGGCACGAACCCCCCTTTCCTGAGCCCCAAGCCTCTCCCCACAGCTGAGCCAGGCCGGCCTCCTGGAAAGGACAGTTCTGTGCACACCCAGCCCCAGCTTCCACCGCTCCTCACGGGGACCCCACACACAGGGAGGGAGGAGGGAGGGAGGGAGTGAAGGAAGAGGAAGACTGAGCTGGACACACAGCTCAAGACACAGTGTCTGCCTAGCAAGTGAAGGGTCCTGCCTCTAAAACTCAACAGCATTTCTAGAAATCCAAGATGCAGCATGTAGTAGTAAGAGTCATCTATGTACACCTTTATAAGCACTTTGGAAAGCACACTCCCATTGAGGTGCCGCTTGATCACTTTCACAATGTTCATAAAGCCAAGAGAAAAAGTCCAATTTGTTTTAGAAGACAACCTTCTGGCCGTGTCTTGTTGTGTGTTCTTCCCCCGGTGAATTTGCTCTCCACGGCGGAGGTTCTTGACCGAGCTATGTAAGCAGTGTAAAGCACTAGCAGCTAACACACTGGATTTATTCATGCGTGTGCCCTCACCAAGTGTCCTGCGGGAATCACACAGCAACTTCCACGAGTCACAGAACAAGGCCCTGAATAGCTGTTCACTAAAACAATCCACACATTGGTCTGGGAAGGTGGCTCGGTGGTAGAGCGCTTGCCTTGCATGCCTGAGGCCCTGGGTTCCATTCCTCAGCACCACATAAGCAGAAAAGGCCAGAGAGGTGGCGCTGTGGCTCAAGTGGTAGAGCGCTAGCCTTGAGCTGCAGAGCTGAGGGACAGCGCCCAGGCCCTGAGTTCAAGCCCCACGACCGACAAAACAAACAAAAAATAAAACAATCCAAACAGCGATTTGCTGGGGTTCTGGAAGGCAGACGTGGGGTTCAAGGGGCGGGCGGTCAAGGGGCGGGGGCG
>NW_012267454.1:364674-367251 GCF_000151885.1 Dipodomys ordii
GGGGCGGGGCGCTGGGCGGGGCCTCTCAGGGATGGGGGCGGGGCCGCTCAGGGGTGGGCGGGGCGCTGGGGCAGGCGTCCCTCTGCTCCTCGGGACGGCTCTGGGCCCGGACACCCTGGCTGGAGATCCCGAGGCAGGCCGCCCTCCTCTTTGAGACCCAGGGCACAGACTGTCTGTCCCCTGAGACGTGTGCCGGGGAAGAGGCGAGGACCGAGCCTGGACGGCCGGAGCAGCGCCGGGACCCGCACTTGTGTCTGGGGCAGCCGCTGACGGGGCTGGGACCCATCCCAGCAGGGACGTCCGAGGCCTCACACCCAGCACCCCAGCACCCCAGCACCTCGGCCTGTATGACCTGACCACAGACGCAGTGGAGGGCGTCAGGACAGACGGACACGTGCCAGGTGCGGTCCAGCGGTCACCTCTGTCTACCAGCCCACCGCGCTCCGTCCTCTTCCTCCTCCCGCTGTGGCGCTGGGGATTGTGGGCCTGGACTCTGCCTCCTGAGGAGCCGGGATTACAGGTGTTCGCTGCGCAGCCGTCTTCTCTCAATGTAGGGTGAGGATGTGACATTTCCCGGGGAATGTGGCTTCCCAGTCCAACGTTTCCCATGTGGGAAACCAACATCGTCTTCAGCACTGGCTAATTCATTCATTAATTCATTCATTAATTCATTCATTAATTCTTCTTTCTGATTCGGTCACACTGTCAGTGGCACTGACGAGTCCTCCTCAAAGCCTGTTTCGAATGAGTTTGTCCCTCCTCCCTGTGGCCCCTCTTCCATGCCCTGTGGGGTCTCCTTAGAGGTTCCTTGGAGCGATGGAGCAGGTTTGCAGCCCTCCCTCCCCTCCCTCTCCTCCCCTCTCCTCCTGAATCTTGGCTTCCCAGAGTGGGGTGTTCTGGGGGACTGGGTTTTCCCCAGAGCCCCCGGCGACGCTGCCTGGGGCTTGTCTTCATCCTTCAGAGGAGTCCCCGCGGCCGCTCGCTGCAGCCCTCCATCCCTCCTCCCCGGTGTCTTGACAGACTGCGTCTCTCAGGACACGCAGCCGTCATGAAGATTGTGTTAAACCTGACAATTACCGCCTCTGCTCCTTTCTGCCCAGCGTCTGTTCCGGGTGGAGTGGGCACCGGAGGCCCTCACTGGCCGTCCGCAGCTGTGCTTCTGAAGCTGCCGGCCCGAGTCATGCAGTCTTGTCTTCTGGGAGGTCACCCCCTGCCCCGCGGGGCCCGCGGCCTCGCTCAGGTCAATCTTGGGCACAGTCAGCTCACGTGGAGTGTCCATGGCGACGTGACACGCCACACCGGAGCCCCACAATGGCAGCTCTGCGTCCCAGCCTCCTCCAAAGACACCACGGGACCAGAGAGCCAAGCACCTCAGACACCGCTGGCCACACTGGGTCCTGAGACCCCTGCGAGGTCTTTGGGTCCCCAGGACCCTCCTGACAGGACAGCGCAGGTGGAACACAGAGAACATTTCACTAGGACCAAACCAGTGCCCACGCCAGGAAGCCTGGTGGGGGCGGGGAGGGGCAGGGGACCATGGAGGCGTGGAGGGGTGGAGGAATGTGGAGGGGTGGAGAATGGAGGAGGGAGGAGGGGTGGAGGAATGTGGAGGGGTGGAGGATGGAGGAGGGAGGAGGGGTGGAGGACCTGGGAGGGGTGGAGGATGGAGGAGGGAGGAGGGGTGGAGGACCTGGGAGGGGTGGAGGATGGAGGAGGGAGGAGGGGTGGAGGACCTGGGAGGCATGGAGGACCACAGAGGCATGGAGGGCTGCAAGCTCCAACAGTGACACCTGGCCCCAGGGGTCGCAGTGTACATGTGTATGTTGCAAACGACCCCCGGACTCAGGGGCTGAGCGTGGCACAGGCTATTATGGGATGGTCCTCTTACAGACCCCGAGGCGCTGTGGAATTCTGCCCCCTTCCTGTGATCCTCCCAGCTCTCCCGGGGAGGACAATCCACGGCACACTGGGCACAGCGGCTGAGTTGGTGTCTGCGCTGTGGCCTCCCTTGGGCTCAGTGGCCTGTTGGGCCTGGCGCCCGTGGCCTCCTTCGTGTGGGGGTGAAGGACCGTCTCCTCCGCTCTGGGCCTGGCCACAGCCCTGGAGTCCCAGCTCAGACCCTTCCGCCCAGGTGAGGGACAGGGCGGAGCCCTCCTTCCTCAGTCCCCGTGCCCCACAGAAGGGTGGAGACGCAAGCAGCCCTGGAGCGACCCCGGGAGCTCTCAGAAGCCTGATGTCTGCCCCGACACCCACCACATCTGACACCAGCCTCCGAGGAGTTCCAGGTCGCCAGGAACCCCAAACTCCCCAGATGATAACTGCCTGGAGCTCCCCCAAATACAAACACCTGTGCCCCAGCCTGCGCCAACGGAGTGAGGGCTCTGCCAGCCGAGGCAAGCATGGGGCTCCGGGCTGGCTGGCAGCATGGGGAGCATGGGAGCATGGGGAGCACGGGGGAGCACGGGGAGCACGGGGGAGTATGGGGAAGCATGGGGAGCACGGAGAGCACGGGGAGCACGGGAGCACGGGGGAGCATGGGGAGCACGGGAGCATGGGGAGCACGGGGGAGCATGGGGA
>NW_012267454.1:367661-369405 GCF_000151885.1 Dipodomys ordii
GGAGCACGGGGAGCAGGGGGAGCACGGGGAGCAGGGGGAGCACGGGGGAGCACGGGAGCACGGGGGAGCATGGGGAGCACGGGAGCATGGGGAGCACGGGGGAGCATGGGGAGCACGGGGTTGCACGGAGCGCCCCGTGCGTCTCCTCTTTGAAGTAAGCTGCAGACTAATCTACAGAGCTGGGCTCCATTCCCCAGTGCCAGGCACGTGGTAGGGATGTTAGTTGAACAAGTGAACACCCCGTGGTAGGGATGTTAGTTGAACAAGTGAACACCCCGAGGTGATGTTGTGCATCTGTTGCTCCCCATCATCTGCTGAGCGGACGCCCCTGCTCTCCTCCTCCCTCAGCCCCTTCCCTCCCCAGCCAGCCGTGGCTCTACATCCTCAACATTTGGCCCCAACGCCGCCTCCTCAGACAGCCTCCACGCCCTCTTCCTGCCCAGCCTCACTTTCCGTCCTAGCATGTGAGCTAAGCAGTCATTTCTTCTGTTTCAGGCAGCCCGGCGTGAACGGTGAGGCCTCGGGCCTAGAGGCGCCGCCCTGCTCGCAGCCAGCGCTCACGGGGGTCTCTGGACAGGGCTCACACCTCACCACACACAGCCCGCTGGTTCCTGACTTGTGATTGGCGCCGTGGTTGGTGCGTACTGTGTCCCTTTGCCCACGGCTTCCTGCCCCCGTGGATGGGTTCATAGCTCAGTGGCCTGCCGGGAGGGGGTCACGGGAGACGTGGCTTTGACGGGTGCATCGAGTCCCCTGGCTTTTCCTCTGGCTTTTGCTTTCCTAACCACCACACAGCGAGCAGCTCCGCTGTGCCACGTGCCCGGGTGCTCTGCTGCCGGGACTGTCGCAAAGCCACGTGGCTGAGGACAGCAGCCCGCAGCCGCCATTCCTCCTGCAAGTGATGTTCTCAGGTGTTCCGTCCCAGCCACAGGCCGCGGACTAACTCACACGAGAGGACGCAGGCCAGCCGCGCCCCGAGTGCCGACCACGCAACCCACCCCCCCGCCCTCCTCCCGCGCTTCCATCGCAGCCCAGAAAGCTCCCCGCGCCTCAGCCAGGCCAGGCCGTGCAGAGCCAGCGGCGTTCCGGCTGTGTGGGTCTGGGCGTCACTGCCTGCTTGAACTCAGAGCCGGCCTTCCTTCCTTCCCATCCTCCCCCAGCACCATCGGCCCCCCGGCCCCGACGCTGCCCACCGCCGCCTGCCTGTGCCGGAGACAGCGCTGCTGGTTTGTGCGGGGCTCCCTCCGCCTGCACCGGCCTCCTGGGCTCTGCCCCGGCCATGTGTAGCTGTGATTTCTTGCTGCCGAGTAGCATTCTAGAGCATGTGCATGTTGCAGTGTGTTTGCCCTGTGGTTCGGGGCAGGTACGTGGGGTGTCTGTTTACATGAGGAAGGCCTCCCTGAGACCTCCCAGGCGTGGCGGCCTGCCCGCGCCGGCGCCCTGCGCACGATCTGCGCACGACCTCGCTCTGCGCATGACCTCGCTCTGCGCACGCCCGTGCCCTGCCCACGCCCTCACTCTGTGCACGCCCCTGCCCTGCCCACCCCCTCACTCTGCGCATGACCTCGCTCTGCGCACGCCTGCGCCCTGCACCCTGCGCAAGCCCTGCTCATGCCTGTGCCCAGAGCATACCCGCACCCTGCGCACGCCCGCGCCCTGCTCACGCCCACGCCCTGAGCACGCCTGCACCCTGCGCACGCCTGCACTCTGCACTCGCCCGCGCCCTGAGCACGCCCGCGCCCTG
>NW_012267454.1:372935-373729 GCF_000151885.1 Dipodomys ordii
TGCGCACGCCTGCGCCCATGCCCTGCCCACGCCCGCGCCCTGCCCACGCCCGCGCCCTGCGCACACCCGCACTCTGCGCACACTGCCCTGGCCACAGAACTATTGCTCACTGGTGTCCTAGGGTCACATAGCGAGCTGAGTCCTTCCAACACCCACAGACACCATCTCCTCCCCGTTCCCGGGCTGGAACGCAGGGATCCGCTCACAGAACCTGCTGCAACCATGGAAAGAATCTGCCCGCTCCCCGGGGCTCTGGAGGCTGCTGGGATCTCAGGAGCCGGTGGCTCCCCCAGGCGGCCTTTGTCCTAGTGCGGCAGGCTTCCTGTGTGTCTGTGGCCACATTTTCTCCCTTTCCCCAGCTGTCCCTGCTCCAGTGTGACTTGGTCTCAACTGGCTGCACGGGCAGTGGCCCCATCCTCAAATCTGGCCATGTGTGGGGCCACAGGGCCTCAGGGCCCAGGAAGGCTGCCGAGCACTCCAGGGGAGGGGGAGGGCACAGAGCCGGGCAGAGCAGAGGCTCCTTGCTCCCACTCCTCCACAGAAGGTTCCAGCAGCCCCACCCCTGGCCAGCTCTGAGGCCACGTCTCCTTTCCTCTCTTCTTCACCATCAAGTGAGCAGATGCTGGAAGATATTTCACATGGAGGCTGGCCTCACCCTCCTGGTACCTTGAATTTCTATTATTCATGGTTTGGGCCTGGACCCGCTGCACAGGGAACCACGGCCCAGCGTGGACCCGCTGCACAGGGAACCACGGCCCGGCGTGGACCCGCTGCACAGGGAACCACGGCCCGGC
>NW_012267454.1:374361-380720 GCF_000151885.1 Dipodomys ordii
CAGCTGGGCCGCCGTGTCACACTCGCAGGTGAGCCGCCGTGTCACACTCACAGCTGGGCCGCCGTGTCACGCTCGCAGGTGAGCCGCCGTGTTGCACTCACAGCTGGGCCGCTGTGTCACACTCGCAGGTGAGCTGCCGTGTCACACTCGCAGCTGAGCCGCCGTGCCACACTCGCGGGTGAGCTGCCGTGTCACACTCGCAGCTGGGCCGCCGTGCCACACTCGCAGCTGGGCCACCGTGTCACACTCGCAGCTGGGCCGCCGTGCCACACTCGCAGCTGGGCCGCCGTGTCACACTCACGGGTGAGCCGCCGTGCCACACTCGCGGGTGAGCCGCCGTGTCACACTCGCAGGCCCACACGGGGCTCAGCAGACGTGTCACTGCTGGGCAGTGCGCTGGCCGTCAAGGACCTTCAGAAGCAAGTGGGAGGCTGGGGTGTCCACAGCCTCGCACCCATGGGGGGCCGCGGGTCTGCGGGGAGCTGCCCGCACTCCCGGTGACTCCACCGCCCTGGAGCAGGCCGCGTCTCCTCCGCTTCAATTATCCTGATAAGTGCGGGCCGTATCCCGCGAGGACAGCGGGGACAAGAACCGAAGGAGCGGCCGGGCCGGTCACGGGGCAGCCGAGAGCAGCATCTGTGCCGTGCCGTGCCGTGCCGCGCTGTGCTGTGCTGCGCCGTGCCGTGCCGTGCACACACCTCTCCTCACTCTGGGGCCTTGTGAGAGGAACCTGTGGACACAGACTCACGCCCCAGGCGGTGACCTGGCACAGACACAGGGGTGACTGGGCGTGGATGACACGAGGTGACCTGGCATAGAGGACACGGGGGTGACCAGCCATGGTGGATGCAGAGTGACCATCCATGGAGGACACGGGGGTGACCGGGCATGGATACAGGGTGACCAGCCATGGAGGACACGGGGGTGACCGGGCATGGACACGGGGTGACCAGCCATGGTGGACACGGGGTGACCAGCCATGGAGGACACGGGGGTGAACAGCCATGGAGGACACGGGGGTGACCAGCCATGGTGGATGCAGGGTGACCATCCATGGAGGACATGGGGGTGGCCGGGCGTGGAGGACACAGGGGTGACCGGGCATGGTGGACATGGGGTGACCAGCCATGGAGGACACGGGGGTGACCAGCCATGGAGGACACGGGGGTGACCAGGCATGGACATGGGGTGACCAGCCATGGTGGACACGGGGTGACCAGTCATGGAGGACATGGGATGACCAGCCATGGTGGACATGGGAGTGACCAGCCATGGTGGACATGGGGTGACCGGGCATGGACATGGGGTGACCAGCCATGGAGGACACGGGGTGACCAGCCATGGAGGACATGGGGGTGACCGGGCATGGACACAGGGTGACCAGCTATGGTGGACACGGGGTGACCATCCATGGAGGACACGGGGTGACCAGCCATGGAGGACACGGGGGTGACCGGGCATGGACACAGGGGTGACCAGGCATGGACACAGGGTGACCAGCTATGGTGGACACGGGGTGACCATCCATGGAGGACATGGGGTGACCAGCCATGGTGGACACAGGGGTGACCAGCCATGGTGGACACGGGGTGACTGGGCGCAGGCACAGGGACTTGGCTTTTGTGTGTGGAGGTGTGGGCCGGCGGGGCTCTCTGGCTGCAGTTTACATCAGCGTTCGTTTTTCTCAGAGGATTTTTCTGAGTGACAGTGGAGAAGCCACACCCTGGGCCGGTCTTCGGGAAGGCGTCAGGGACGCATCTGTGCGCTGCTGTTGCGGCGCTGTCTGGTTGGGATGCCAACGGGCTGCGTCCTGAAGAAGTCTGCTTTGAGGATTTTAAGCGGCTTGCCGGGATGAGGTGGTGAGGATAACGAGGACGCCAGAGCCCCTCCGCACACACGCGCGGTGCGTGGAGGAGGCCTGAGGGGAGGCCTGGCAGAGGGCTGCGGGAGGGAGCCTGGGGCCCGTCACCGGGCGAGGTCACTGGGTGGCGGGACCAGAAGTTTCCTGGTCTGATGGGAGAGACAAGCGGAGGACAGCATGGAGGAGACGAGCAGGGACAGCGGCGTCCGAGAGGAACAAAGCAGTGCGGAGCCCAGGACCCGGCAGCGGCGGCGGCCGGAAATCAGCTCCCTGCCAGTGGTGCCACCGTGGGCCTCCCCACAGAGCTTCAGTGCTGGGGGGGCACAGGCCTCCTGGGAACTCCGGGGGCCGAGACAGAGCCTCGAACGCTCCCAGGAAAGATGGAAGCGGCGCCGTGAATATTCAGCTCATCCTCCCAAGCTGTTGAACTCCGAGGAGCTTGTCCACCACCCCCTGCCTCGGTTTCCTGGTCTGCAACCTGGGGCTCACAGACAGGACGGCAAGCTGGGCTGGCGGAGCCCCGCGGGAACCCTGGCCGGGCGCAGGCGGAACCGCGCAGTCCCTGGCGTGGAGACAGCTGCCCCAGTGCAGCCCCAGGGCGGCGCCCTGCGCGTCCTCTCGGACAAGGAGGGGTGGAAGGTGACAAAATGGGCTCCTGAGCTAGTATTGGGGTGAAGTAACGGGGCGTTGATGGTGAGGTGTCGGCTGCAGGGCGCCCCGGCCTCCAGAAGGGCGGCCTAGCTGTTTGGGATGGCTGCGGGCCAAGGCCTCTGAACACCTTGCTACCACCAGGCGGAGAACCTGCGAGCACAAGGGCTTGGGCTTGCTCCCCGCCACCCCCCTGCACTGGGCCCGAGACGCTCCCCCCTCGGCCCCCCACGCCACCCTCCTATGGACACACTGTAAACACAGCTCTCATCTAGTTTCCTAAACAGAATCCCCAGCAACAGCAACTCCCAGGAGAGAAGCCAGGTTTCCCAAAGCCGTGACGTTCCAAAGCCGCTTCAGGGACGAGCAACTGCAGAAAGCAGATGCACAGAGACCAAGACATGGAAGGGGCAAGCACCCCGGGCCTCCCGTGTGAGCTGCTCAGGGTCAGGGTACGCAGGGCACAGGCCGTGAGCTCTGCGCCTGACCTTGTATTACGGGCCGTGACCTCGCCTCCACAGGGCCGCGTCCCGCAAGCCCACGCAGGAGGCACACCGGGCTCGGACCACGTCCGTCCCCCTTGGATCACAGCAGGGCAGGGACTCACGGTACGTAGGTCATCCGCCAGAGCTGCTCAGCCTCGGTGCGCCCCCGGTGGGAGCAGCCACGGGCAAGCACTCTGGACGCTGGCGCTGGAGACGGGACGGGTGGCTTCCTCCAGGGTGGGGCTGGGGGGCTGGCCGGGCTGGACACATTTTAGTGAGGGTTTGGGTAGGAAGAGAAGCCAGGACAGAACCACCACGAGAGCACAGGTCCAAGGTGGGGCCAGGAGCACACAGCGATGAGAGGCGGATGCTGCGGGTTAGGACGCACGTCCCTTCCCAGCGGGACGGACGTGAGACAAGCCCCTGCTTCCCATGCCACGCCCTGCACGCTCCCACGCCACGGTGGGGTACCAGCGATGTCGCGCCTCTGAGCAGCAGCGGGGCTGCGTTTGCGTGGCATGGCTACCCTGCCCCTGCCGCTCCCGCTGCACCGTCCATCCCGCAGGCCGGGCCGGCTGGCTGTGCGGAGGTCCTGAGAGCATCCAGGGGCCCTGGGGTCAGGGCCTGGCACGGACCGGTGCCCCCCGGGGGTGTGAGGAGGAGGCTGGGCCCACCAGTGGGCAGAGGACTGGATCACAGCTTCCTGGACACTGCCCAGCCGTGGCCTGCGCTGCTCCAGGCTCGCCTGGCTGGTATCTGAGGAAGGAGCCGTAACCATTCTGAGAACTTGTCCTTACGGTTCAGGAGCCTGAGAGGACACGCTGGCGTCTTCGTCCCGCACATTTCAAGTTGGGTGGAGGCCAGGCCTGTACGGCCTCGTTGTGGCCGTTAGCATCTCCAGGGGCCGCCGCCTGAAGACCACGGATGACCAGAGGCTAGGGCAGCTGATGGCCTTCTGAGCCTTCATCTACTCTCAGCCTTCCTCAGTGGGGTGGCCATGCGGCTGCTGCTGCCTCCTCTTCCTCCTCCTCCTCCTCCTCCTCCTCCTCCTCCTCCACCTTCCTTCTTTTGGTGCTATCCCCAAACTTCTTTTGCTCAAGCCTAGCCCTTCTACCACTTGAGCCACAACTCCACTTTGGTTTTTTTTGATGACTAATTGCAGATAAGAGTCTCATGGACTTTCTTGCCAGGCTGGCTTAGAACCGTGATCCTCAGATCTCTGCCTCCTGAGTAGCTGGGATGACAGCATGAGCCACCAGTGTTCAGCTTACATTTTTCTTCTTTATCCTCCTGTTAGTCACTCGAGGATCGAAGATGGGATCATCTGATCTCAAAACAGCTGGTCCCACACCCGTCACCACGTTTAGGACGGGCTGCTTCTCAGCAATGCCTGGGGCTGGAGACCCGGACTCCGTTCTTGGCCATGCCCCGAGGCTGAGGGCTGGGCTGTGCTGCCCGCCTGCCCTGCGCTGTCTGGACTGCTCTGATCTGCCACAAAAATGGCAGAAACCAGTGGTTCAGAAAGTGAGCGTTGAGCTCTCTGCCGCCCCCCGCAGCTCATGGAATGAGCCAGGGCGGCCTGCGCAGCAGTGTAGAAGCCCGTTTCTGGAATCTGTTGAGAATCCAAGAGTCAAACTGGCTCAGCAGCTTCCCATAGATTCTCGGGGAGGGGAGAGAGGAGCAGCCTTCTCCCCACTGGGCTGCCCAGCCCCACGCTGGGCACCTCCTCCATCCCGGCCTTCAGCAGCTGCCCGGGAAGCGGCCAGGAGCCCCGGGTCAGGGCGAGGAGGGACCCAGCGCAGTCGCTTTCCTGTTAGCAAAGCGGCTGTGCCTTCATGCAGTGAAAGAGCAGAGAGGTAGTGCAGTCAGGCCTGCACCGCGGGCCTGGGCTCTGAGCCGGAGAAGCTGGCGTCACGGGCAGAGGCATCGGCAAGGGCCTGGCTAGCACGAGGGAACGCTAGCACAAGGTGCACAGGCACCGGGCACCGGCCGAGGGCCTGAACAACAGGTACGGCCACCCCCGGACGGCACGGCCACCCCAGACGGCCTTGGTCCTTTCCTGGAACTGAGCGGCCTCAGGCCGTGACTTCAAGTCCGTAGTCAGACAGTGCAGAGCAGGGCTGCAGCTGGAGACTTAGATGGCCCAGGGTGAGGGCCTCTTTCACTAGGAATGTCTGCTGCCCAGGTGCATAGCACACCCAGGGTCCTTTTCCAACGCACACTAGAGCCATCGGCACTTCATGGGCTCCCAGTGTGCACAGCCCCGCCCCTCCAGGGCCACCTGCCCATCACCAGGTGCCAGTGAGCACAGCCCCGCCCCTCCAGGGCCACCTGCCTGTCACCAGGGTGGTGGCGGCCATCCCATCCCTGCCTGGACTTTAAGATTGTCTTCAGCCATGTGATGACGAGGCCCTCCTCCCTGCCCCCTGCCACGCGCTGGGCCACGAGTTCCTGTCCCTCAGGACAGGAAGTCTGCAGCAGGAAGTCTGGCTCAGCCCAGGTCTGGGCAAAGGTGTCAGGAGAGATGGCCAACCAAGGATTCCCGCGTGGGTGCAGGGTGGCCGCCTGGCACCTCGGTCAGCCACCAGTCACCGTGTCCTTCTTTAACCTTGTCCATGACAGTGTGGGGTGCTGTGGTCTCCTGGGCCAACTGCCCATGGAGGCAAAGAGTGGGTGAAGCCAGAGTGGGTGGGGCCAGAGAGTGGGTGGGGCCAGAGAGTGGGTGGGGCCAGGGTCTGAGGAAATAGAACTGCACTTCACCCCAGGGTAAGCCAGAGGCCGCTGGGCACAGGGAAGGAGCCAGGCTGTTGGGGGGAGGGGTGGAGAGGGAGTGGGAGAGCCGCTCCAGTGGGCACCAGAGGGCACGCAGCCTCCTGTCAGACATGGCCCGGCCTTAGAGAGGGACCCAGGCTGCACGTGAGGACAGAAGGAAGCACGGCTGTGTCCACTGCCCGGTGAGGGCAGCATGGACGGGCTGCGGGGTGGGGACGCGGGGCGTGGACGGGCTGCGGGGCGTCGGGACACGGGGCTGGGGACGCAGGGTGTGGACGGGCTGCGGGGCGTGGGGCTGCAGGGCGTGGGGACACGGGGCATGGGGCTGTGGGGTGTGGGACTGCAGCATGGGGACGCGGGGCATGGGGCTGTGGGGTGGGGACCCGGGGCATGGGGCTGCGGGCTGGGGACGCGGGGCGTGGGGACGCAGGGCGTGGATGGGCTCGGGGTGTGGGCTGCGGGCCGTGGGGACACGGGGTGTGTGGCTGCGGGGCATGGGGACGCGGGGCGTGGGGCTGCGGGGCATGGGGACGCAGGGCATGGGACTGCGGGGTGGGGATGCGGGACATGGGGCTGCTGGGTGGGGACGCAGG
>NW_012267454.1:381112-383306 GCF_000151885.1 Dipodomys ordii
CGGGGCGTGGGGCTGCGGGGTGGGGATGCGGGACATGGGGCTGCGGGGTGGGGACGCAGGGCGTGGGGACAGTGGAGGGGAGGCGTCAGCGACGGCCAGGCGCCCAGCCCGCCTCAGGCTCTGATCCTTCTCCTCGAATCTCTCCTCCCAAGTGGCTGGGCTTGCAGCACACACCGGTGGGTGCAGCCCGGGAGAGGACACAGAGCAGCAGGCAGTGGCTAGTTCCCAGGAGAAAAAACGCAGCAAGCCAGAAACAAGGTTTCCACACTCCAAGTAGAATAAGGAAGGGAGACGATATAGCCGGCATGCTGCAGCAAAACTACCAAACCCAAAGAAGAATCTTCTTAAAGGAAACTCGGCCATCTCCCCACCCCAGGGCGTCTCGTCTCCAGAGGAGAGGGGCAAGCACGGGTGTGAGGGAAGCTCTCAAAGAAAGAGCCCTTGTGGGCCACCGGGGCTGGGGTGGACAGTGCCTGCTGCCCGTGGGGCACGGGGCTGGGGTGGACAGTGCATGCTGACCATCGTGGGGCACGGGGCTGAGGTGGACAGTGCATGCTGCCCGTGGGCACGGGGCTGAGGTAGACAGTGCATGCTGACCATCGTGGGGCACGGGGCTGGGGTGGACAGTGCCTGCTGCCCGTGGGCACGGGGCTGGGGTGGACAGGGCCTGCTGCCCGTGGGGCACGGGGCTGGGGTGGACAGTGCATGCTGCCCGTGGGCACGGGGCTGAGGTGGACAGTGCATGCTGACCATCGTGGGGCACGGGGCTGAGGTGGACAGTGCATGCTGCCCATGGGGCACGGGGCTGAGGTGGACAGGGCCTGCTGCCCGTGGGGCACGGGGCTGAGGTGGACAGTGCATGCTGACCATCGTGGGGCACGGGGCTGAGGTGGACAGGACCTGCTGCCCATGGGACACGGGGCTGGGTGAATGGGGCCTGCTGACCATGGGCAAGGGTCTGGGGTGGACAGGGCCTGCTGCCCGTGGGGCACGGGGCTGGGGTGAATGGGGCCTGCTGACCATGGGCAAGGGTCTGGGGTGGACAGGGCTTGCTGCCCATGGGACACGGGGCTGGGTGAATGGGGCCTGCTGTCCATGGGACACGGGGCTGGGGTGGACAGGGCCTGCTGACCATGGGCACGGGGCTGGGGTGGACAGGGCCTGCTGCCCATGGGACACGGGGCTGGGGTGAATGGGGCCTGCTGCCCATGGGACACGGGGCTGGGGTGGACAGTGCATGCTGACCATGGGCAAGGGGCTGGGGTGGACAGGGCCTGCTGCCCGTGGGGCACGGGGCTGGGGTGGACAGGACCTGCTGCCCATGGGACACGGGGCTGGGTGAATGGGGCCTGCTGACCATGGGACACGGGGCTGGGGTGGACAGGGCCTGCAGCCCTATGTGTGGCTGCCTGACACAGCACGGGTGCCGCTTCAAACAAAGTAGGACTGCCATCAGAGCCCAAATTCTGTCTGTAGGCATATGCCCCGAACACCGAGTGCACAATCTGAAAGAAGGGTGTGCGCATCCACATTCTCCATGGCTGTGCCACTGGCTCTGCTGAGGCTTCAGCCCACGAGAGGACAGCACCACGTGTCCACTCCTGCAGAAGGAGCACCATGTCCACTCCTGCAGAAGGAGGAGCACCATGTCCACTCCTGCAGAAGGAGGAGCACCATGTCCACTCCTGCAGAAGGAGGAGCACCATGTCCACTCCTGCAGAAGGAGCACCATGTCCACTCCCGCAAAAGGAGGAGCACCATGTCCACACCTGCAGAAGGAGGAGCACCATGTCCACTCCTGCAGAAGGAGCACCATGTCCACTCCTGCAGAAGGAGGAGCACCATGTCCACACCTGCAGAAGGAGGACCATGTCCACTCCTGCAGAAGGAGGAGCACCATGTCCACTCCTGCAGAAGGAGGAGCACCATGTCCACTCCTGAAGAAGGAGGAGCACCATGTCTACTTGTGTAGCAGAAAGTTGTAATATGCATTGAACAGGGAGGACTCTGACACAGAGAGGACACTGACACGGGGAGGACTCTGACACGGGGAGGACTCTGACACAGGGAGGACACTGACACAGGAGGACACTGACACAGGGAGGACTCTGACACAGGGAGGACTCTGACACGGGGAGGACTCTGACACGGGGAGGACACTCTGACACGGGGAGGACTCTGACACGGGGAGGAC
>NW_012267454.1:384111-393209 GCF_000151885.1 Dipodomys ordii
GGGGAGGACTCTGACACGGGGAGGACTCTGACACGGGGAGGACACTCTTACACAGGGAGGACTCTTACACAGGGAGGACTCTGACACGGGGAGGATTCTGACACGGGGAGGACACTGACACAGGAAGGACTCTGATACGGGGAGGACTCTTACACGGGGAGGACTCTGACACGGGGAGGACACTGACACAGGGAGGACACTCTGACACGGGGAGGACTCTGACACGGGGAGGACTCTGACACGGGGAGGACTCTGACACGGGGAGGACTCTGACACAGGAGGACACTGACACAGGGAGGACTCTGACACAGGGAGGACTCTGACACGGGGAGGACTCTCACACGGGGAGGACACTCTGACACGGGGAGGACTCTTCCACAGGGAGGACTCTGACACGGGGAGGACTCTGACACGGGGAGGACTCTGACACAGGGAGGACACTGACACGGGGAGGACTCTTACACGGGGAGGACTCTGACACGGGGAGGACACTGACACGGGGAGGACACTCTGACACGGGGAGGACTCTGACACGGGGAGGACTCTGACACAGGGAGGACACTGACACAGGGAGGACTCTGACACGGGGAGGACACTGACACGGGGAGGACACTCTTACACAGGGAGGACTCTGACACGGGGAGGACTCTGACACGGGGAGGACACTGACACGGGGAGGACACTCTGACACGGGGAGGACTCTGACACGGGGAGGACTCTGACACGGGGAGGACACTCTGACACAGGGAGGACTCTTACACAGGGAGGACTCTGACACGGGGAGGACTCTGACACGGGGAGGACACTGACACGGGGAGGACTCTGACACGGGGAGGACTCTGACACGGGGAGGACTCTGACACGGGGAGGACTCTGACACAGGGAGGACTCTGACACGGGGAGGACTCTGACACCAGGAGGATGTTCTGGCAGGAAGAGCACGCTCTGACACAGGGAGGAGTCTGACTCTGGGAGGACGCTGTGGCTGGACCAGTGTGCTATGTGACATGCTACATCTAGGCAAACCTTGGGAATTATGGCAGCCACAATAACCAGCCACAAGCACACACAGGTGTCCTGGCGCAGATCTGGGAGGAAGGGGTGCCAGCGGCGGAGGGCCGCTGTCTCGTGGCGGTGATGGAGCTCTGGGTGTGTGGCGGTGTCTGCACACCTTGGTGGTTAAGGACATATTTTATGGCCTCTGCAGAACCATAATCCTGAGCTGAAGAGAAAGAAAGTCGGATGAGTTGGAGGAGATGGGCAGTTCCTTGCAAATAAACCCACATTTGGGGAAATGCCTGCAATGCTCATAACTCAAGAAGGCCTTGACACGTCCAGCAGGAAGAGAAATAGCGTGCCATTTGCAGGAGAAGAAAGCCATGACATAGGTCCCTGGTGAGGGAAAGTCAGGAAACCTGCGGGGAATGGAGCAGGAGACGTGAACAGGTAATTTACAGCAAGGGCCGGTGCTCTCCTTTGTGGGGAATTCCATGTTACCCCAGGGGGCAGGCCTGAGCGCCAGCTGGCGCAAAAATTGGTGAGACTATTCTAGAAACCAGACAAGCCCATGTGAGCAGACATGGCACCAGGATCCCGTGCCCTCGGCACCCGCACAGGGTATGCGGCCGGGCCTCCACAGAGCCGCCGTGTGTGGCCAGGCCTCGTGCATGGAGCAGAAGCCCCGACCCCCGAGTGGACGGACCCGGTGTCCAAGCGCCACGCAGTGACTGACCGGCAGCAGCACAGGGGCCCAGGAGCGCCCACACCACACCGTCCCTCCTCTGAGCGAGTCTCGGGCCACACACCTTGCAGGATGCTGGGGAGTCTGGCAGGGCCGCTTGTGATTGCCACGAGGCCATCTTTGAAAGGAACGCTCCTTCCCTCTGCCGACCTTGCACACAGGTGTGAAAATCGCTGCTTAGCCCTTTTCTGCGTGGAAGTCAAACAGCAGAAGAAGAGCTCAGGTAAATACACACTGAGGCCCTGTGGGCGGGGCTGCGGCTGCGCAGCCGTCGATGAGATGCCTTACACACGTGTCCAGAGAAAGACACACTCGCAACATCAACATCGCGCAACTGCCTGAGGGCGCGGCGAGGGGGTGCGGGCCAGCACCGCCCGGCGGGCTGTCAGGAGCACCGTGCAGGCGGGGGCCGAGGCGCAGAAATCACAGCGATGCCGTCCGCACCGGGCAGACGTGGCTTGTTCTCTCTTTGGGGGGGGGATTTTGTAGGAAAATGGGGTGCCGAGCTAACCCGAACTAAGCATGCATGGTCTCCACTCCCCAGTTCACCTTCCGGCTGAGCCTCGTCCTGTGGAGCCACTGCCTGGGATGAGGACTGGGCCCAGCGGTGGTGGCTGCGCCCACATCCGCGGCAGCCCCCGGGGAGCAGCCCCTGTCCCCCAGGGCCAAGGTGGCGGTGGCTGCCCTGGCAGGATCCCAAGGCTCGTGGGGCTCTGAGAAATGTGCCCGGGGCTTCGGGGCTTCGGGGCCCAGACTGCGCAGAGCTGGTCCTCTGCCAGGACCCCTGCTTGAGGCCACAGGGGCCGCCGGTGCCGGGTGCCCTGCCCACAGCCACTGGGGCGCCCAAACACCTTGGGGGGTTGGGGAGAGGGAGCATGGCGGGGCCACGCGATGGACCGCAGCTGCCAGAGGGAGAGGGAGGGGTGGGGAAGGTGCCCGTCCCCCTGGCACATGGTCTCGGGTGCTGGTGTGGGGCGCAGCCAGAGCCAGAGCCACTCACTGGAAGGTCACCCACTGTGAGGGATCCGGGCGGACACGTCATCAACCAGGACTGGGTGACCCAGGAGATGGCAGGGTGGATAAGGTCACCCGGGGGGAGCCAAGAGTCACTCCTAAGGTCTCAGGAGAAAAGAGAGCAAGACCAGACAGAGAGACAGACAGACAGACAGACACACACACACACACACACACACACACACGCACACACACACACACACACACACCTGTGCCCTGTCCTCTCTCCACCAGCAAAAGGCCCTGGCTTAGTTCCAACTAAGCCATGAGCAGAACAGCCCTCTCTCCCCTGGCAGCTCGATGGGGTTCAGATCCCACCCAGGAGCTGCGCCCCTCCCCCTACTCCCCTCCCCCCCCGCCTTCTCTGCCCCTTGTCCCCTTGTCCCCTAGGGTGGCAGGCTGGCCGCTGCGAACTTGCAGGTTCTCGCAGGCAATTAGTGCAGGGGACTGCTAATACACAGCACTCTGCGGCGTGGGCATTTACGCTTAGCGACTGAAGCCAAGTTGCTTGGTTGCAGGATGGGCTGTGCTGACCTGTTTGCGTTTGCATCTTGCTCATTTGTGGAGCATATTTCTAACAAAGGCTGGTGCTAATGCTGCGCAGGGAGGGGGCAGCATGCAGGGCGCTGGCATTGGTCCTTTCCCCCAAAGCTTCAGAGGAGCGGCAGGAGAAAGGAGAGCAGATGTACGTGCCCCACTCACACACTAGCTTAAAATGGGCTCAACCAAACACTATTGGGATTTGATCCCCGCACCTCCCACTTGCTAGGAAAGTGCTCCACCACCCCGGAGTCCTTTTGTGTTCGGAAAATGTCGGCCTCCACCCTTAATCCTTCCATCTCTTCTTCCCGTGTGCGGCCTGGCGGGGCTGCCTGGCCCCCACTCCTGACGTTTCCCTGTGTGAGGTTCTTGGAGACCACGTTCGTGGCAATGCTGGCATCCAGACTGCTTGCAAAGGGCAGCGGCAGATATTCCAGCGGATGAGCAACCTCATCAGCCAGGCCGCGGGGCTCGAGCCCGAGGGCAGGCCCTGGCCGGCTGTGCGGGATGAGCAACCTCATCAGCCGGGCCGCGGGGCTCGAGCCCGAGTGCAGGCCCTGGCCGGCTGTGCGGGATGAGCAACCTCATCAGCTAGGCCGCGGGGCTCGAGCCCGAGTGCAGGCCCTGGCCGGCTGTGCGGCACGGGGCCTCGGTTCATCATTGCTCATGTGCATACACTGGGGGTCCCGGGGCCTCGTGTGACATTTCCACAATGAAACCTGACCCGCCTCCTGCCTTCCACCTCTTCCCCTTGCCCTTCCCCAAACAATCCCAACAGATCGCATTGGTTAATTTTCATACATGGAAATAAGCTACTTCAGCCATCTTCCTCCTCTTTCATTTTGTTAGCCCTCCCCCTCGCCCTCCCCCTCCCGCTGGGACTCTTATTTTCCTATCTTTTCTTTTTCTTTTTCTCCCTCCCTCCCTCCTTCCTTCCTCCCTTTCTTTCTCCCTCTCCTTTCCCTCCCTCCGTCCCTCCCTCCCTTCCCTCCTTCCTCCTGAAATCAGGACCTAAGTGTTGTCTGTTTTTCTCAAGGCTAGCACTGTACAACTTGAGCTCCACTCTCAGTGTATTGGTGGTTAATTGGAGGTCAGGCTCTCACAGACTTTCCTCCTGGGCTGTGGGTGAGCCTTGCTCCTCTGTCTCAGCCCAGGCATAGCTAGGATTACAGGGTGCCTGGCTTAGTCATTGTTTTAGTGTATGTTATTAGCACCAGAGGCATTTCCAAGGTCACACGTCCTGTTTTGATCAGAACGACCCTCTGAGGCTCTCTTTCCCACTACTGATCACAGCTCTTGTTGTGATTCCTTATTCTGTCCTCAGACACAGGTCCAACGGATTTTAAAATTATTTATCCTCCAACTCCCTCTTTCCCTCCTCTCCTCCTCCTCCATAGCCCCACTGTCAGAATCAAGGCGCACTTACATATACAAACATATTAATGAGTTATGAGACCACGAACATTGCCAAGCATTGGCAGCATTCACCGTAAGGTCTGCCCAGGCCACGCAGCCCCCTGCAGACCCCTCCCTCCCTCCTGGCTAAGTCTCCGCCCAGATCTGTTACCTAGGTAACTGGCAGACCTGGAAGCAGTCACCTCCCCCTCCTGCTAGGTCACATCCTGGGCCACCTGTGGTCACAGGCCTCCCTTCTGACCTTAGGAGGGTCCTAGACCCTGAGGTCACATCCTGATCCAGTGTGGCCACACCTTTCCCCTCCTGGCCATACCTCTTCCTGTCCCTGGCCACACCCCTTCCTGTTCCTGGCCACACCCCTTCCTGTCCCTGGCCTAGATAAGTCCTGGCCCAGGGGTGGGTCGCCCCTTCCTTTTTCAGCCATGCCTCTCCACCCTGCAAGGCGGAGGCAGCAGTTTGGTAAATAAACTTCTTTTCCTGCCTGAATAGCGCGTGGTGTTCTCTTCATCGGCTACCTAATGAAACCTACCTATTTAGTATACCTTGCATTAATATTAACAGTGCTAACTGTTTTGACAGTTACTGAGGTTATGAAGAACACACGCTTGTCTGTTGGTAGGGCTCCCACCTGTGCACACGTCTCGAGATGAGTGTGCATCTCTTCGGCCTACACAGCTAGTGAACACACGTACACTCGGCGTGGTGTTGGCGATCTCACCGGCTGTACTGCTCTCCAGGCCTCTCCGTTCTCCCGCAAACATCCTGACTTTGCCGTCCTTCACGGCCACAGTGCTCCACGCACACAGGGTCTTACACTTACCCACTTACCCACGTGAGGGCTCCTTGCTGCCTCCAGGGTTCTGCTCTGTGAGCAGATCTGCAATGAACATGGATTCAGGTGTCTTTTGTAAACTGTCAGCTGCATGCGCAGCAGTGGTACAGCCGTGGGAGAGGGCAGGTCTGGTTCTGGTTTTGTGATTTCCACCATGTTCACCCGCGTTCACCCACCAGCACAGTGTGAGGTTTCTGAGCACCGCATCCCGCCAGCTGATGGCCATGCTGAGTGGGATGGGTGGAATCTTAGTGTAGTTTTGACTTGAATTTCCTTTATTGCTCAGGGAAAGATGGTGCACAGTTCTCCAGGCATCAGCCGTTTGTATTCCTTTTTCTGAGAACTGTCGTGCAGTTAGCTTTCCATTTATTAATTGGATCGCTCCTACTCTGGTTTGGTTCGTCGATCTCTTGGCATATTCTGGATATTAACCCTTCATCTGTTGAATAGCTGCTAAAGATTTTCTCCCATTCTGAGAGTTCTCCTGTGGTTTGGGTCTTTTGTTTCTTGTGTTTCTGATTTGATGCATTTCCATTTTTCAGTTCTTGTTCTTGTTTTCAGGACAACTGGAGTTCTATTCAGAA
Organism: Dipodomys ordii; assembly: GCF_000151885.1. Classification (NCBI taxonomy): domain Eukaryota; kingdom Metazoa; phylum Chordata; class Mammalia; order Rodentia; family Heteromyidae; genus Dipodomys; species Dipodomys ordii. The sequence goes on from NW_012267454.1 coordinate 390,239, forward strand.
ATAATTGCCTGTGCGTATATCTTCCTGGTCCTTTTCCCTTTGCTTTCCTGTAGTAAATGTAAAGCTTTGCTTATTAGGTTCAGTTCTTTGATTCATTTGGAGTGTAGTTTTCTATGGGAGGAACGATAGGAATCTAGCTTTTGTCTCCTGCAGCACCATTTGTTGAAGGGATGACTTTCTCTCCAACGTATGTTTTTGGCTCCATTGTCAAAACTTAGACGGCTGTAGCTGTGTGGTTTTGTTTCTGGTGTTTCACTCTGTTCCATTGGTCTTTGGGCCTGTTTCTGTGCCTGTCCTAAGCTGTATTTGTGACTGTATAATTTGATGTAGTAGTAACTCCAGCATTGCTCTTTTTGCTAGCAATTCCTTTTGGCAGTTAGGAAGTTTTATACTTCCTATGAAATTTTGGATTGCTCTTTCTGTGAGGGGTGCTGCGTTGAATCTTCTTGTATCTTCTTGGTTGGGTTTCTGGTACTATGTCCATCCGTGATGCTAATTCTCACGTGGGTGGCCTGAGTTCAAGCCCCTGAGCCTCTTTGTGCTTAAGTCTAGCGTTCTACCAATTAGGCCACAGCTCCCGGTCTGATTTTAGAGTGGTTAATTGGAGATAAGAGGCTCACAGGGACTTTTCTGCTTGGGCCAGCTTCAAACTTCGATCCTCAAATCTCAGCCTTCTGAGTAGGAAGGATTACAGTGTGAGCCACCAGCGCCCAGCTATTTTTGTTCTTAAAGCAAGGTCTTCCTATCTTTTCTATCTTTTCCTGGACTTAAGATCCTCCTTGACAAGCCGGTGGGATTACAGGCGTGTGTCTGCAGAGCTACTGGACAACATAGTTTCAGTAATTAATCTTTCATTTTTTGGGTGAGGGAGACAAGAGATGGTTCCGGGGCCTCATACTTGCTGAGCCAGCGCGGTCCCACTCTGGCCACACTCCCAGCCATCTTCCAGTTTCTCCACTTACTAGTCAGCTGGGATAAGAGGCGCGCACCACCACACTGAGAAGCATGAATTCTAATGTAGGCATCGTTTTCCCCCTTGCTGACCTGATTTATGAATTCCTCAAGGCTCTGCTGTTTAGTAATGAGGAAGTGTCCCATATAGCTACAATCAAGTCATTTGTCACACATTGCTTTCTTGCTACAACCCTGGCTGTCTCGGTGACGTCTGCCACCCTGCCTAGACACGCTGACCATTGTGTGACTATGCTCTTGGGGAGGGGCCCTTGTTATGAATGCCACTCGTCCTGTCTGCAGTCACCTCGCCAAGGTGACTGGCGCCACCATTGTTACCTGGCTGCCAGCAGAGCTTTGGCTGCTGGGGCTCAGAGACACTGGGTCACCGAATGACGGCCCAAACGCCGCGCTTGTGCACAAGGCCGATGCCAAACATAATGCAGGATGAAATCAGAACTTTCCAGTGGACCAACACCCCAATTATATCACATGCTACGCCCATCACATAGTTCTATCAATCAATAAAATTCTTAAAACTTAGGTCTATGTTCATTAGAGCAAAACTAATACAAAGTTCTTTATATTAGATATTTAATAACATTTGTTATCCTTGACATAGAATTGTCTGTTGTGTTCTGATCCAATGCTTAGCTGTCTCTTCGTGAAGTTCATCTTTTAAACGTTATCTTTTTATCTCCTTCTTCAATCACTGTCCTCCGCCAGGTTCTCATTTTGTGGCTAATGCATTTGCAGTTTCGGTCCCTCCGTCCTCTGTTCTTTCCCTGGTGTGCTTGGTGGATGTCCCCCGGGTCCAGGCCTTCTGCGGTGACGTGACCTTTGTGACTTGTAGACTGCAGGCGGGATGTCTCCATGGATACCGGCTTTATGACTTTATTCAGAGTTCATTTCTCTGGCAAATAAAAGATAAAAACATGTCGAATACCATACTTAGCTCCTACAAAATTGTAAGACTTCCAGTTTAATTCCTTTCTGTCATCAAGTATAAATTAATCCACTTAAAATAAGTGCTTCCAGTTGGGTGCTGATGGGTCAGGTCTGCGTCCTAGCTACTCAGGAGGCTGAGATCTGAGGATCATGGTTCAAAGCCAGCCTGAGCAGGAAGCTCCATGAGACTTTTATCTCCAATAAACTATCAAAAAAGCTGGAAGGAGCACTATAGCTCAAGTGGTAGAGCGCTTATCTTGAGCAAAAAAAAAAAAAACTTCAGGGACTGTGCCCAGGCCCAGAGTTCAAGCCCCAGGACCAGGAGTGAAATGGTGCTTCCTCAAGAGATTGTCTCCATACACCGATACACCACAGGGAAGCCACCGCATGCGAGGCAAATCCACCCACGACAGACAGCTGGCTGCTCCCAACCTCGTGACACTCAAAACGCTGTAAACGCTTGGTCAGCAGATAGTCAAACCTGCATTCGACATTTTGCTTTAAGAGAAAGGTCAGAGACAGTCATGTTCAGCTTCGCATCAGCTCATACCCATGCTGAGGGCACATGGGGGACCCCCGGAGAAGTCGGGGGCTCAAGGGGACCTGCTGGAAGGAGCCGGAAGGAGCGGGGCGTTGGAGGGGCACCGCCACAGCAGCAGCCTGGCCAGGCCCCTGCAGCAGGTCCCTAGCGAGTGTGGGACATGAAGGAAGCCGCCCAGAAAGTGCTCTCAAGGGCCATCAGGGCCCAGTGCCTGGCTTGGAGGAAAACTCCAACATGGCCTCCATCCCTCCGGCCTGCTCTCCTCTGCAGGCCTCAGCCCAGCAAAGCCTCTGCAGACCTGCTGTGTCCCAGGCCCCCTCCCCACAGCCACATCACAGACCCCTCCCCACAGCCACATCACAGACCCCTCCCCACAGCCACATCACACACCCCTCCCCACAGCCACATCACACACCCCTCCCCACAGCCACATCACAGACCCCTCCCCACAGCCACATCACACACCCCTCCCCACAGTAACATCACACACCCCTCCCCACAGCCACATCACACACCCCTCCCCACAGCCAC
>NW_012267454.1:393383-395990 GCF_000151885.1 Dipodomys ordii
CCCCCACAGCCACATCACACACCCCTCCCCACAGCCACATCACAGACCCCTCCCCACAGCCACATCACAGACCCCTCCCCACAGTAACATCACAGACCCCTCCCCACAGCCACATCACAGACCCCTCCCCCACAGCCACACAACCACAACCTGAGCACTTTTACTCAAATGCTGGCCCTATACCACTTGCCCCATGCCTCCACTTTTAGCCTTTTGATGGTTAATTGGAGATAAGTCTTTCAGATTTGCCCGCCCTGGCTGATTTTGAGTGGACAGCTTCACATCTTAAGCTCCTAAGAGGACTTCAACTTGGCCGCATGAAGGGATCCACTCAGCTGTCTACACAGGGACAGAGCCACACTTCCTACCGCCCTCCCAAGCTAGTCACACAGGGCGCAGCCCCCTGCGGACAGAGCCAGGCAGGGAGCAGCCCCCTGCGGACAGAGCCAGGCAGGGAGCAGCCCCCTGCGGACAGAGCCAGGCAGGGCGCAGCCCCCCTGCGGACAGAGCCACGCAGGGAGCAGCCCCCCTGTGGACAGAGCCAGGCTTCTCACCACCTCGCCAAGGAGAAGAGGCTGAGGCCCAGGCTGCCCTCCAACCTGTTCCTCCTCCTCCTTCCCTTCTTCCCTACTCCCCTCCCCTCCCTCCCTCCCTCTCTCCTCTTCCTCCTCCTCTTCCTTCTCTTCTTCTCTCCCCCCTCCCCTCCCCTCCCCCCTCCTCCAGGCTGCAAAGCTCCTCATCTTCTCTGATCGATGGAAGGCTCTTGTGTGGAGCCTCTGTGGAGAGAGGAACAATCCTGAATTAATGAAAGCATGATGTCACACATCATGTACAGGGTCTGGCTTTACAAGGACAAAAAAAGACCTGCTATTTGGGGAAATGATGTAAAGTTAAACTAAGGATATGTTTTTTATGGAAAAAATAGTTGGAGGAACCCACGTTCCATTTTAAGGCCATAGCTAAAACTGGGCAGCAGGCTTGGCTGTGCTGCGGGGAGGGGGGTTGTGCGTGGCAGGATGCATGGCGTTCAACTCAGCATCGGCTCTGCCAAAGCACATGTCTGGTGGCAGAAGGTCCCCAGCTGTGTTCTGCACATGGGGAACATGTCCATTTCCAGCCCTGGACATACTGACAGACAGGGCTGAGAGCAAACTCAGAGGGTCTCAGCGCCCCCCAGGGGAGAGGAGCCCTGCCCCGCCCTGCTGGGAGCCTCCAACGGAGGAGCAGGTGCGGAGGTCCACTCTAGGCAGTGTGCAGTCATGTGTCCCCGAAGTCCATCCTCCAGGAGTGGGTGGGCTGCAGGCTGGCGGGGGGCAGTTGGGTGTCTGAGACCCAGGGACACATCGCACCCACAGTGACAGGGACAGGGGCTCAGAGCCTTGGTCTTCATCCCTAGGAGACGGACGACCTGGCTCCACCCCTGCAGGGGTCACCTCGACTCCAGACTGAGTGACGTTTCAAACTAGATGGCAGTGCCACCCCCTCCTGGAAGGTGCTGGCACAGGTGCATTTGGGGGTGGGACTCCTGGCCGGGCTGTGGACGGTGCAGGGTCTGTCCTGGGGGGCACCTGGACGGGACGCCGCTTCCCATCAGACTTTGTCACCAGGCACACGGCAGGGGTGCAGTGGCCTGGGTTCAGGTGGGGGCTGCTGGTGGGCCTCCCGGGCCCTGCTGCAGTGCCCACAGACCACAGCTTGCCCACACTCACCAGAAGCTGGGGTTGCTGCGGCCCATGAGCAGGTCGATCACACTGGAGGTGGCTCTGACCCGCACACAGCCCCAGAACCCACGGGGCCTGTGCTCCCGGGCACAGGCTGGCTATGGGGTCGGCTCTGACCCGCACACCGCCCCAGAGCCCGCGGGGCCTGTGCTCCCGGGCACAGGCTGGCCATGGGGGCGGCTCTGACCCGCACAGCCGCCCCAGAACCCACGGGGCCTGTGCTCCCCGGCACAGGCTGGCCATCGGGGTGGCTCTGACCCGCACAGCCACCCCAGAGCCCGCGGGGCCTGTGCTCCCGGGCACAGGCTGGCCATGGGGCTCAGCCTCTCAGTCCGTCTTTTTGCTCAGTTTCTCCATCTGTGAGAGATTCCCAGGAAGCTCGCCACAGGTGTGGAAGACATTGATGTGGCCCTGCAGCCCTGTGTTATTGTGGGATGGACTTGAATCTGTGCAGTGGAAAGGCGGGGGTTCTGATAGCTGCTGCTGTGTTACTTAGTGGGCAAGAACAGCGACAGTCACCAAAGCCACAGAAGACAGGGCTGGCCATAGAGACCCTGAAAGAGAAAAGAGGAGACACGCTCAGAGAGACAGGTGGGCAGAAGAAGAGACACAGAGAAAGAGACAGGGATGCAGAAAGGTGGAGACAAGAGAAAGCAGATAGAAATAAACATAGGCGCAAGAAGAGGAAACACTGCCAGGTAGATGAACCGTGGAAGGAATGTACCTGGGGCTCCCTGTGGTGATGGTGGTGGTGATGATGATGGTGGTGGTAATAATGATGATGGTGATGGTGGTGGTGATGATGATGATGGTGGTGGTGATGATGGTGGTGGTGATGATGATGATGGTGGTGATGATGATGGTGGTGGTGATGATGATGGTGGTG
>NW_012267454.1:398149-409945 GCF_000151885.1 Dipodomys ordii
GCCACGACCCACCGGCCCGTGGCCCAGGTGGGCCCGGCAGCAGGCGCTGGGCACGCAGGACAGACAGGCCCCACTCAGGGGCCACGGGCCCCGCGTCGGAAAGGCGGTGATGGGCCGCGAAGCCGACCACCAGGCGGAGCAGTGATGCGGGCCGGACCGTCGGCCCGAGGCAGGGACCAGACCCCTCGGCTGCGGAGCTGCCCGCCCGCCTGCCGCCCGCTTCACACACCCCGGACTTAGTTTCCTGTTTCTGCTGTCATAAAGCATCACAAATTCCGCATCTTACGGAGCACACGGCTCAGCTCCTGACCCGCTGGCCGGAAGCTGGCCTACTCCCTCTGGGGCTCTGTTCTTTGAGAGGCCCTGGCGGAGCCGCCTGCTCCCTGCCTCCGCCTGCCAGCACTCACGCTCCTTGGCTTGTGGCCCTGCCCTGGTCTTCAGCGCCATCAGTGCGGTCTGTATTACGCCCTCTGAGCCCTCCCTGCAGTTACTTTTCCCTGGCCACATGTAGGAAGGTCTCCACTTGTGTCATCATGACAAATAGCTATATCTGGGTTTCAAAATCACCCTGAGAAAACATAACCATAAAGATTCACGTTTGCTCAATTTCTTCCCTTTCATCTACATACCTACCAACTCATCCAGCCATTAACCCATGCATCCATCCACTTATCTATTTACCCATCAATCTACCCATCCACCCACCCACCCTTCCATGCATCCACTCAACCATCCACCCACTCATGCATCCACTCAACCATCCACCCACCCATCACACACTATAGGTCAAACTTTCATGAAGTCCAGAAGAAACAGAGTTGACTGAAACATTTTTCATCCCCAGCAGTTCACGTTCTGTGAGGGAGTCAGATGTGCTTCTGGAGCAGGACACCTGCCACCGCTCAGCACAGAGCTGGCGGGGTCTTTCTGTCCAGAGAGCAGGGGCACTACGTGAATAAGGCTGCAGTCTCGTGGGACTGACAGCTTGCCTGAGACCTTGAGGATGTTCCCAGGTTACCAGCGCACAATCCATAGACACTGAACCACGTAAGGTCAAAGGGAGGTCCAGATCAAGGGTGGTTAGGTTTAGCAAGAGTGTACATTCACTTCTGACCCAAAGATCCATCCCAGATCCCACAGGACATGTGGATCCTAAGCTGTCCTCAACCAGCCAGCTGAGAAACATTCCCTTCCTGGACTGTATTGAATGAAAAAATTCCTGACAGTCAATACTCAGACGAGATTCTAGCCCTGCGATAGTCATTTGTCACAGCCTCCACTTTCCATTCATGAATTGGAGATGAACACTCTGCTTTAAGGACTGCTGTCATATGCGTGTAGGATGGTATATGTCCAATGCCAGGCCTACCGCTCAGGACTTCCATTGTGTGCTTCATGCAGTAGATAGCACTGAGCACACGAGGGATAGTGCATGCGTCCATTGTGGAGAGAGATGGTATGTGGTGAAGAAGGTCCACTTAGGCCCCGCGAAGAAACATAGCAGACACTGGGAAAGAACAGTGGGTGGAAGAGCTGGGGAAGAGCTGGCTTCTGCACAGCACCCAGGGCTCTGCAGGCACCTGGCAGGTGCTGGATCTCTGTCCCCCCCCTCCCGTCTCCCCAGACCTACTGGGCCTGGGACCAGCTGCTGTCAGCCGCATCTCTGGAGGGGAAGGAGGGGCAGGGTAATAATGCAGGCTTCATGGAGTGAGGATGAGCTCACGGGTGATTGATGCCAGCGTCGCTCTCAGTGTGGACTTGGCGGGCTCTCCAGAGTGTTACCACTGTGGTGAGGACAGGGAGGACGACTCTCCTGGGCCCTGGTGCCGAGCTGCAGAGGGCCACTGCCAGGAGCAAGAGCAGGAGCCTCCGGAGTGCATCAGCCCGTTCTGCACATGCCTCCTAGCTCGACGCTGAGAACGGCAGGGTGGGGTGGCAGGGCTGGGCACACAGGTGTGGCAGGTGGACAGGTGTGGCCCTCCCAGCCAGGGGATGGGCAAAGCCGCAGAGCACTTGCGAAGGCCAGAGGTGAAGTGTGTGCAGGCACCAGGGGTGTTCAGCACGCCTTCTGTGGTTCCCACGGGCTGGGCGCTCAGGCAGCAGGTGGCTGCACTCTCCTTGGGCACAGCCAGGGGGTGGGCGGAGGAAGCACATGACCTCATGGAGCCTTCTGAGGAGTGCTGAGCCTGGCTGTTGTTTTCTACTCACGTTAGGGTTTAGCATATCACCTTGGTGTGCGAGGCCAGGAAAGAGCCTGACATCAGAGCACACTAGGTAGAGGTGGTGGAAACTTCTGGAAAGGAGGGGATCAGGCAGTGACACATCACTGTCAGGAGGCAAGTTGCCTCATTACCAGGTGCCTGCTAAACCTTGAGAGCCAGGCGCTGGTGGCTCATGCTTATAATCCTGGCTGCTCAGGAGGCTGAGGTCTCAGGAGCACCACTGGAAGCTAGCCTGGGCAAGACAGTCCATGAGACTCTTATCTCCAATGAGCCCCCCCAGAACCAGAAGTGGGCTGGTGGCTCAAGTGTTAGAGCACTAGCTATATGCAAAAATGCTCAGAGACAGTGTGCAGGCCCTGAGTTCAAGCCCTACGACTGGTTTGAAAAACAAAACAAACAAAAAATAAACCTTTAATGAGAATAAAAATTCTCTTTCTGGGCCTCCTGATGTGTGCAAGGAACGAGCTAGCAGGCCTCAGCTATCTTCAGATGTGACCAGATGCACTTGTTAGAGATGTTGGGTGTTACATAGGAATAAGGACACCAGCTCTGAAGGAACTCAGCAAAGCGGAGTGCACTTCTGAGAAGGGTGTGCCATTGGCCTGAGATCTTGCAAGCGAGCACTGGGTGTGGGCAGGCTGCTCCTTTTTTATCTCTCATCCAGCAGACCCCACTTCTGCTCTCGGGGGGTTGAACTCAGGTGAACGATCTGCAAATGGGAGTGGCTAATTAACAGGAACAGAATGTGTTAATGGACAGAAACAGTTGTAACTAAAATTCCAGGAGGGTGTAACTGGAAGTCCTAAAGTGCAGCTGGACAAAATGTAACTAAAATGTAATTAACCAGGGCCAAGCCACCTGGCCAGACTGGGAACACAGCCCAGCCCAGGCCTCTCCCAGGCTTCTCAGGTAAAAGTGAGGGTGGAAGGCCATGTCTGAACCCCAGCTGAGCCCCCGTGGCATGGTGAGGGTCCAGGCAGACCTCTGCCCTCCAGGACTCACTATTGGAGTCCAGACTTTTCTGGTAGAGTGAGCCCAGTGGCCTGGCCTGCTCTGAGGTGGGCCCGTGGTTTCCTTTTCCTCATTCACTCACTCACTTGGTGGTTGGGGGCTCCTCCCGGATGAGTTCTAAGATGCCCAGGACCTTGGGCCTTGTCCCCTGGCCTGGCCCACCTCATTCTGTGGTGAACCAGACATCAGATCCTCCAGGAGTCCCCCAGGCTTGTCTACTAGCCACAGCAAAGTGGTACTTGGTTTTCAGGAACTGTAACACGGGCCTTGCAGTGGGCTACCCCTTAGCTTCTCCCATGATAGACAACCTGCTCACTCAGAGCAGGGAGAGGGGGGAAACTCTGCACAGGCTCGGAGGCCAGGTGCAAGGGCATAAACACGGCCCCTCCTCCTCATGAGTGTGTGGCAGGTGTGGGCTTCACCCTGCAGGGCCGGTGACGAGGCTGGAGGCATTCATTGGATCTCTCTGCCCATCCACAGGCACCCGTGTGGTGTAGAAACCACCCTGTGTTTGCTGATGTCACTTGGGCACCAGACCAGCCCTGGGTCAGCACAGGGTGGACACACAGATGTGGGTGCAAAAGGAGAAAGCACATAGCACTCAGCTCCCCTGTTGCAGGAAGTGCCCTGCAGGTGGATGTTGCTGGACGTAGCCCTGAGTGAGTGAGTGTTACTTCACATTCTCAGAGTGCAAATTTTCAATTGTCCACCAACACTGGGAGTGTTTACCGTGTGCATCCGCTGTGCATCCGTGTGACCCCACCGGCCTGCCTTCTCTCTGTTCCTATCCACCCAGTAAACTGACTGTCCCTGAGGTGCATCCTGAAGTGAGTTCCCATGAACCTGTGTGCTCACTAATGCAAACCCCTCGTAAAGATTCAGAATGTGGCCAGCACTGGAGGCTTATGCCTGTAATCCTAGCTCCTCAAGAGGCTAAGGTCTGAGGATCACGGTTCAAAGCCAGCCTGGGCAAGGAAAGTTGGTGAGACTCTTATCTCAAATAAACCACTAGAAAACCGAAAGTGGCGCTGTGGCTCAAGTGGTAGAGTGCTTGCCTTGAGCTGAAGAGCTGAGGCATAGCTCCCAAGCCCAGAGTTCAAGCCCCACGACCGACCAAAAAAAAAAAGATTCAGGATGTGGGGTTGGGGTATTGCCCAGTGGAAGAGCATGTGCCTGACAAGTGCAAGGCCCTGAGTTTGGTCCTCAGTTCTGGGGAAAATAAGATTCCGAATATGTGCATCACCCCAGCACCTCTTATTCCCTGCCCCTCCCCCTCAGGACACTTCTCTGATTTCCCTGTTGGCGATCAGTTTTGCCTGTTCTCATCTTCTTTGCAGAACACACACAAGACCCAGGGTGCAGATGCCTGCCTGGACATGGGGCACAGCCACCGTGGTGGCCAACACTTTCGTGCTTGGTCAGTGTGCCAGACAATGCTCATCTGTCCACTGTCCATGGATTTCCAAGACTGTTCTAGGTGCTCAGAAGATTTATGAATATGGCCTCCAGAATATTCTTGCCTGGGTTTCTTGGTGGAATTCCAGAATGTATAGGGGTGTGTAGTTTTATAAGACAGTTGTTTTCACCACAGATAGTATCTTGGTGACTACTTTTTAAACTATTGGCTGGAAATCACTTTATGCTTTGTTCTTTTCTTTGAACCCCAGTTCCCAAGGGCTCAACAAGACATGCTGGTAAAATTTACCCTGGAAAGCAGAGTGCCAGTGGCTCCCACTTGTAATCTTCACTACTCAGGAGGCTGAGATCTGAGGATCACAGTTCAAAGCCAGCCCTGGCTGGAAAGGCTGTGAGACTTATCCCCAATTAGCCACCAGAAAACTGGAAGTGGAGCTGTGGCTCAAAGTGGTAGAGCACTATCCTTGAGCAAAGAGCTCAGGGACAATGCCCAGGCCCTGAGTTCAAGCCTCATGATCAACAGAAAAAAAGAAACAAAAATAGAAAGGAAGGAAGGAAGGAAGGAAGGAAGGAAGGAAGGAAGGAAGGAAGGAAGGAAGGAAGGAAGGAAGGAAGGAAGGAAGGAATTGCCCTAGAAAATGTATATTCTGTGAATATAGAGAGAAATTCTCCGTACAGGCCCAGCATGGAGCTTGGACAAGATAATCGAAATGTCGTCTATCCTTGCTTCCAAGATCCTTGCAGGGTGGGGTAGCCACACGGACGAGGCCCAGCGCTGTGGTGGGACCCCACACAACTCCACGTGTGATGCTGTACGGCACCGGCCCGTCAGGGGCTCCCAACTACTGGCGGGGCCGGAGCTCACCCTCAGAGCACAGGCTGCTCTCTGTCTGAGGAAATAACATTAATGGGCCTTGTGCTTATGTGAAAGCAAATACTGTATTCTGAAGCAGAAACTTCTAGTCAGCGAGGCGCTAAATTGCTGTGTGTAACGAGGTATGGCTGCCTCCCTGGGGTGGGACTGCCTCTTTGTGGATGATGCGTTCTTTAGGAAATTCTCCTAAATAAGGACTTGATCCGAGCTGCTCCCGGAGACAGCTGTTTGTCCCTAGAAGATGTGAAGTGAGGGTGTATGTTTGAACATTCATGAGTGCGGGAGCAGGTGCTGTGCAAGGCTGTGCGGATGTGTATGTGTGTGTGATTGTATATAAGTATGTGTGTGGGTGTGCATAACTCTAAGTATGGTGGAGCAGATTCTGTAGAATTGTGCACACATTGTGAGTGCGCTCATGGGTACTTGCATTGCAGTGAGTATGTATGTGTGCATGAGTGGTGAGCATATGTACATTGTGTATGCAGTCCAGTGAGGGTACATGTATGGTTGCATGCATGTGTACATGGTGTATGCAGTTCAGTGAGGGTACATGCATGGTTGCATGCATGTGTACATGGTATATGCAGTTCAGTGAGGGTACATACATGGTTGCATGCATGTGTACATGGTGTATGCAGTTCAGTGAGGGTACATGCATGGTTGCATGCATGTGTACATTATGTATGAAGTTCAGTGAGGGTACATGCATGGTTGCATGCATGTGTACATCGTGTATGCAGTTCAGTGAGGGTACATGAATGGTTGCATGCACGTGAGTGTGCACATACAGCAGTGGGTTGTATTGTGTATGTATAGCATTGAGTGTGTATGTGTGCACATGTTTGTATGTGACTGTGCATGTGGACGGATAAAGGGACGACTTGTTGTGTGCATGTGCATGCACGGAAGTGTGTGTGACTAGGGAAACACATGACCCGATGTAAGTGATGTGTGATACACAGCAATGAGAGGGTCTGCGTGTATGTGACACGGTGTACGTGTGTGACTGCAATGTAGCAAACATGCATGTGAGTTTGCATACATGATAGTGCATGATTGTGCAAGTCTACATGGGTGTCTGTGAGTGTGCATGGCTAACCATATGTGCATTTCTACTTGTAACAATGTGCATGGGTGTGCCCATGTGACTGTTGGACAGTAAGTGCCTGTGTGATTGCATGTGCACATCTATGCTTGATGTTGCTTATGTATGAGTGTGTATATTCTTAGTGTATATGTGTATTTGCATACATGTCTCCATACATGAAAATGAGGTGTGTGACTGTGCATGTGAGTGTGCATAGGAGAATTTTCACATGTGTGGAAATGTGTGAGCATGACAGTGTGTTTGCATGACAGAGTGTGTGTCTTATGTGCATGTCTGTGTGGGAGGTGTGTAACTGGGCATGACTCTGCATTAAAATTTGCATGGGTATGTATGTATATGGGATAAATGACAGTATGTGACAACATGCATTATGAATGTGTGACAATGAGTGTGTGTATGTGTTCTAGTGAGCATGTGTGCACAAGCCTGGATATCTGTGTACATGATAAGGAATGTGTGCATATGTGCAGATGGTTAGCGTGTGACTTGCATGTGTGTGCATTACATTGAGCGTGTGTGTGCATATCTGCATATACAGCAGCACAGCACTTGTGGGCAGGCAGGCAATGTGTTGTATGCTTCTGCATGCATGTCTGTGAGTGGGTATGGATGTGCGTGATTGCCTACATACATGATAGGAGTGCATGTATATCTCTGTGTGTGAACGCCTATGTGCACGATGGTTAATGGGAATGACTGATCGCATGTGTGTTGGTGAGTGTGCATGCATGCACACATGACTGTTGCCTGTCTGCATTTCCTCAGGGCATCAGTGCATGAATGTGTGCCTGTGTGGGTACGCATGGTGGTGTAAATGTGAGGGTGTGTGCGTGTGCATCCCTCTGGGGGAGGCATGACACTAACCAGGGCTGGAAGGGAAAGCTTGCTTCCAGTGGAAAAGCCCTGGGAGGTCTGGGGCCAATTGAACAATGCTGCCTTCAGGCCTGCACAGGGCCCTGGTGTGGGTCACTATCACCATGTGCATATACTCCTGTGAGTGAGGTTCAGCGTATGCACTCCTGGGAGTGAGGTTCAGCATGTGTACTCGTGTGAGTGAGGTTCAACGTGTTCAATCCTGTGAGTGAGGTTCAGCGTGTGTACCTGTGAGTGAGGTTCAGCGTGTTCACTCCTGTGAGTGAGGTTCAGCATGTGTACTCCTGTGAGTGAGGTTCAGTGTGTGCACTCCTGTGAGTGAGGTTCAGCATGTGCACTCCTGTGAGTGAGGTTCAGCGTGTGCACTCCTGTGAGTGAGGTTCATCGTGTGCACTCCTGTGAGTGAGGTTCAGCGTGTGTGTACCTGTGACAGAGGTTCAGCGTGTGCACTCCTGTGAGTGATGTTCAGCGTGTGTACCTGTGAGTGAGGTTCAGCGTGTGTACTCCTGTGAGTGAGGTTCAGCGTGTGCACTCCTGTGAGTGAGGTTCAGCGTGTGTACTCCTGTGAGTGAGGTTCAGCGTGTGTACCTGTGAGTGAGGTTCAGTGTGTGTACCTGTGAGTGAGGTTCAGTGTGTGTACCTGTGAGTGAGGTTCAGCGTGTGTACTCCTGTGAGTGAGGTTCAGCGTGTGTACATGTGAGTGAGGTTCAGCGTGTGCACTACTGTGAGTGAGGTTCAGCGTGTGTACTCCTGTGAGTGAGGTTCAGCGTGTGTACTCCTGTGAGTGAGGTTCAGTGTGTGTACATGTGAGTGAGGTTCAGCGTGTGCACTCCTGTGAGTGAGGTTCAGCGTGTGTACCTGTGAGTGAGGTTCAGCGTGTGCTCTCCTGTGAGTGAGCTTCAGTGTATGTACTCGTGGGCATGAGGTTTAGCATGTGTACTCCTGTGAGTGAGGTTCAGTGTGTGCACTCCTGTGAGTGAGGTTCAGCGTGTGTTCCCCTGTGAGTGAGGTTCAGCGTGTGCTCTCCTGTGAGTGAGCTTCAGTGTATGTACTCGTGGGCATGAGGTTTAGCATGTGTACTCCCGTGAGTGAGGTTCAGCGTGTGCACTACTGTGAGTGAGGTTCAGAGTGTGCACTCCTGTGAGTGAGGTTCAGCGTGTGTACTCTTGTGAGTGAGGTTCAGCGTGTGTACTCCTGTGAGTGAGGTTCAGCGTGTGTACATGTGAGTGAGGTTCAGCATGTGTACTCCTGTGAGTGAGGTTCAGCGTGTGTACTCCTGTGAATGAGGTTCAGCGTGTGTACTCCTGGGCGTGAGGTTCAGCGTGTGTACTCCTGTGAGTGAGGTTCAGCGTGTGTACTCCTGTGAGTGAGGTTCAGCGTGTGCACTCCTGTGAGTGAGGTTCAGCGTGTGCACTCCTGTGAGTGAGGTTCAGCGTGTGTACCCCTGTGAGTGAGGTTCAGTGTGTGGACCTGTGAGTGAGGTTCAGCGTGTGTACCCCTGTGAGTGAGGTTCAGTGTGTGCATTCCTGTGAGTGAGGTTCAGCGTGTGTACTCCTGTGAGTGAGGTTCCGTGTATGTACATGTGAGTGAGGTTCAGCGTGTGCATTCCTGTGAGTGAGGTTCAGCGTGTGTACTCCTGTGCGTGAGGTTCAGTGTATGTACCTGTTAGTGAGGTTCAGCATGTGTACCTGTTAGTGAGGTTCAGGGTTTGTACATGTGAGTGAGGTTCAGCGTTTGTACATGTGAGTGAGGTTCAGCGTTTGTACATGTGAGTGAGGTTCAGTGTGTGTACCCCTGTGAGTGAGGTTCAGCGTATGCATCTGTGGTGTGAAGCTTGGGGCTGGGGCGTCTGTGCCTCACCTCTGCTGGCAGCCGGTAGTGGCAGTGTCATCCCCAGGGTGTGGTACACAGCGGGTGGCACACAGCAGGCTAACAGAAGTGCTTTCCCAGAGCCGCTGCGTGACCGGGGCTGCAGCCTCTGGGCAGGGGAGTGGTCAGTGTGAATGATTCCAGAATTTCCCGTGTGCAGCGCAGATTCCCTGGGTGCTTTGGGCTGTGGCGGGGTGGTCTTCAAGGTCAGGCATGAGCCTGGCTACACTGGATGGACAGAGGCCCAGGAGTGCAGGGCCCAGGGCCGTGGAGAGTCTTGCAGTGGCCAAGCTGGAGCCCTGGACAGAGTGGAGGAGAGGCAGATGAGTCCCAACAGCGCAGCCTCCTCTGCCCGTGCTGCATTCCCAGAGACCCCGGCCTGTCCTCCTCTGGGCGGGAAGGAGGGGTGGCAGGTGGGATGGGGGGTGGGGGAGCCCAAGGTCTCTGCCCGCCATCTACAGTGCTGCCAGGTGAGCTGCCCCACCCCTGCCCGCCCTGCCCCGCTGGGTCGTGAGGGGCTGGAGAAGGCCCAGCCCAAGGTGGTCAGGTAGGAAGGAGCTGTACAGCCCCTGCCTGGGGGGGGGGGCCTGGCCTCGCTCTGCTGCTTTGCCTTTGCTGGACGGGACTTGGTCCGCCACTGCTGCACGGCCGGTTGTGTTTATGCCGCCTTTCCAGAGCGTGGCCTGCACCGTGTTGTGCGGCTCCGATGATGCGGTGACCTCCGCAGGGAAGGGGGTGGCTCTGAAGCCTGTCTTGTCTGGGGGGGCAGGAAGTAGGGGACGCCCAGGGCTGGCCCCCGGGCCAGGGACACTGCAGTTCCCAGGTTCCAGCACAAGGCGGGGCATTGGTCCTAACTGCAGCATAGCCAGGGAGATTCCTGACTCCTCCCCCCTGACCCCCCACCCCCGCCCCTGCCCCAGCTCTGGGGAGCTCAGGAGGGCTCAGAAGTGGGCTGAGGACTGCGGGCCGGCACCTGGCACGGGCCTTGAGGTCCGCAGACACCGCTGCCCTTCACGCCTCCCCAAGGAGCTGCACACAGGCCAGGTGCAGAGGGTGTGGTGAGCTCAGGGGCGGCCAACGAGCGTCCACTACCCAGCGGAAGCCCCGGCCGCAGGCCAGAGCTGGGGGACCTGCTGTCCACCAGGGCCCAACGGTCTCCAGCCTCGCTGGTCTCGCTCTGAGCTCCGCAGGCCCCGGAGGTCGCGGACCCTCGGCTCAGGGAGCTCACTGACACCCTGCCTACACCGCGAGCAGGCTCTAGGGTGGATGGGGACGCCAGGCTCACGGAGGTGCCCTGCTCTCGTCCCGTGATGCTGGCCACGTCCAGCCTCGAGTTTGGAGGCGCTGTTCGTTCCCAGCCTGTCCTTGAGGCCGACTCATGGGCTGCTGGCCCCATGGGAACGGGGATCCCGAGAAGTCCGCCTGCCCCCAGCCGCTGGGGCGGCCGGCCCGGGGCTCTGCTGGACAGGGAGCCCCGTCCAGCTCTGTCAGTTTGGACGGTGCGGCTGGGCAGGAGAGCCCGGCCCTGCTGTCTTCGCTGACCCACAGACTCCGCTTTATCTGCTGGAAGTGGCAGCGGCTGGGGAGGCGAGAAGGAATGGGGGCAGGCAGGAGCAGCGAGGTCGAGGGGGGCGGCCTGGCCGGAAGAGAGGGGAGAAAGAAGAGCAGCAGCCAGAGCCGGGAGCCTGGAACCCCACACAGACCACGGGAGATCTGCCCGGGACCCGGGGAAGGGGGAGTCCGTGCTGCAGGAAGTTTCCTACCAATGTCCTGCTGTGTTCTGATCTCCACACAAAAAGGAAAGTTCCAGCATGATAACTTCCCCATGCTGGCCGAGGACCATTCCCCCACCCGGGACATGGGCCAGCCAGCCACCGCCCTGCTCCCAGACCCGAGGCCGCTGCCTCTGCCAGCACTTGCCGCCCCACCCGCCCCGTGTCTCCTGTCTCCTGGGATGGGGCTGTGCTCCCAGTGCGGTGCCCCATGCTGAGCAGCGGCTCAGGCCCCACACCCTCCCCAGGCCCCCACTCCCCCACAGTGACCTCACAGAGAATGTCTGCCCCTGGCCTCTGGGGGCGACTCCTTTGGGAACTCTGGATGGGGCCTGGGACTGGGGCTGGTGGAACAGTCTGGAAAGGTGGTCTGAGCCTGCTGGTCCCCTCAGGCAGCACTGGCTGACACAGGTCTGGTGGTTACTGCAGCTTCACGGCTGGACTCAAGCCTGGAAGCACTTTAAAGGGAAAGAGGGGTGCTGGGGGCTGTGTTGAGCTTGACTGAGCGTGCAGAGCGTGCCCCTGGAGAGCACAGCCATGGGGAACAGGTCCAGAGCGTGTCTGTGGGGAGTGTGTCTGTGAAGAGCATGCCCGGAGTGTGTCTGTGGGAAGCGTGTGTGTGGGGAGCGTGTGTGTGGGGAGCGTGTGTGT
>NW_012267454.1:413750-418150 GCF_000151885.1 Dipodomys ordii
CTACTGCTCACTCACCAGCGGCCACCACCCTGCACAGCTCAGTCTACCTCAGGCAGGGTGGAATGACCTGCCCCTTCCCATACCTGCTCCCTGCTGGGCCCTCAAGAGCCTCCTGCTGGCCAGAGGTCCGATGTGTGCAAGCTGCGTGGGCAGCGTGGCCATGACTGCGGTCATTAATGTCCCCAGGAGAGATGGAAAGATGGCACCCTGCCAGGCACCACTGTATCCATCATGGACCCGGTGCCTCTCCGTCTAGCCGTACAGATGACAAAACAGCTTCAGACAGTCCAGGGTGCCCAGGACAGAGGAGGCCGGGAGGGGGGGGGCTGACCCCGGAACCCTCACACCCCCTCTGGACCTGACTCCAGCTTCTTCTCAGGTAGAAGTTGTGTGTGTGCGTGTGTTTCCTCAGGCAGACCAGCATGTGGTACAGCACCTGGGATTCAGATACAAGGACACGTGTGTGTGTGTGTATATGTGTGTGTGTGTGTGCATGCATGTGTACGTGTGTCCTCTCCCTGGAAAGACGACCATCAAGAGGACGGCCCCCGTGGCCTGGGCCTGATGGGCATGGCATGGATACCATGGTGCTCCTGGATCACCCAGCCTGGCCTCACAGCGGAGAGCCGCCCTGGCCGGGGCATCCAGGGAAACTAGCGAGACGCAGCTCCAAATCCACTTCTTGGCAGGACACATGGGAAGATTTGGTCTAGAACACACCCGAGTCTTTGGAGAGAGCCAGGCTGGCGCAGCCTGAGGCCAGCAGTCAGCGCGCTGGGGAGCATGCCCAGTTATCCCTCTAAAGCACTTATGAGAAAGTCAAGTAAGTCCCACAAATCAAAAACAGAATTAGAACGCAAAATGGGGCTGCGAAATGTAATCAGATGCATCGGGTAGAAACAGGCTGCGTCCACTCAGGTCCGTGAACGCTGGCCTCCCGGGGGACCTCCAGCTGGTCAGCACCCGCTGTGTCCACTCAAGTCTGTGGAAGCTGGCCTGGTCAGCAGCCCAGCTTCTAGGCCTCAAGCACTGAAGGGCCTGATGTCTCCTGATGTACCCACAATTCCTATGAGAGTAGAACACAAAATTCCCAGCCAGCCGGTTGGTAACACAGCCACAGGAGAGATGAGAAGAGCGTGTCTATCCCACAGGGAGACAGCCGCTCCAGGGCCAGGTGGACGGCTTGTGGGGCTGTTAACAGTCACACGGAAGGTTCAAACCTGGGGGGAGTTCTTGACATGCCAGCCCCAGCTCGCACAATGGTACAGCTGCAGACACACACAAGTGCACGCACATACGCCCATGCACCCCCCCCACACACACACACAAGGCCAGTCTACTTGTGCAGTCAGTGCCTCTACCAGTTTACTTTCTGACTCCCACCTTCCATTGCTCTGGGCGGACACAAGGAGAACTTGACCTCGGTTATCCTGAGGACACGTCTCTGATGGCGCTCTTGCCCCTGGCCTGACACCTGACCCGAGGGTCCCTGCTGTCTGAGACGTTATTCACCTCTGGGGGAATGCACTCCATCCCTGCTGACGGCCGTGGAGAAGCCCGCGGCAGCTGCTCTGGATCTCAGGGGCGGAGAAGCAGGGACTGACCCTGCAGGAGCCCGGAGCCAGGGCCCAAGGCCTTCACCATCCACGCCACCACGACTCCTGGGGAAAATAGGGAGGAAGCCAGCCTGGGGAAGCAAACGTACAGGAAGAGCCTGGAGTGCTTCAGAGAGCCAGACAGCAAGGAAGCAAACAAGCAAAGGAAAACACAGAAATGATAAGGGCATGGGAGAGAGCCACCCGAGCAGCCCCGCCAAAGACAGCAGAGTGAAATGAGACAGGCAGTGCTCAGACACAGCGCCAGGTGTAAAGTGTGTACCAGGGGCTCACAGCGGCCGGATGGACGGAGCACAGACCAGGGGCTCACAGCGGCCGGATGGACGGAGCGCAGACCGGGGGCTCACAGAGGCTGGGTGGACAGAGCGCAGAGCAGAGCCCAGTCTCCTGCACAGAACCCTCCCAACATGTGCAGATCCAGCCTCTCCCGGGGAGGGGGGCATTGCAGCTCCTCCTGAAGGGCTGGCGGGCTCTGAGGCCTCAGTCAGCAGGACAGGGGAGGGAAAGATGACCAGCACCATGGAGGAGAGGCCGATGCCTCGTCGGCGGGGTCAAGGCCAATGCCCACACAAGTCGCGTGGTACTGCGCTCTCAGCAGGATGGCGGGAGGCACCCGACTCCCCAGACACAGACGCCGGGCACCACTCACTGACGCTGCGCCCACTCCATGCGAAGCGGGTTCTGCGCGGGGCCCGCGGTGTGTGTGGAGATGCTTTCTGGGGAGGAGGAGGAGGCAGCCGTGGAGGGACTGGGAGGGGAGGAGCGGCCACCGCCTGGCTGTGGACAGATGGCTGTGTGCGGGGCACTGCTGGAGCTTCTGATGAATTACAACTCTGAGAGAAGAAAAAGGGGAAATGAATGAGGAGAAATTAATAGAAGTCGATGACTGAATCAACAACATATTTACCACATGCTTAGGTATTTAGATTTCTTTAAGTACCATATGTGGGCTTTCTTTGAAAACAGAATGAAGCTATTAGCAAAGCATGATTTATTTCAGTTTGTTAAAATAATAAGCTGTCAACTTTTAAGAGAAAAACATAATTACTTGGGCCATATTCATTTTCTTCAAAAATCACTAACATATTACACTAACTCAGAAATAACAGGCTGTGTGGCAAATCCTACAGAGGCTGCTGCTGAACTTCCAGAATGGGCAGCAGAGCGAGCTCCACGGTGTGAGCAGCGTGAACAGCCCCGTGTCCATGCACAAGCCGCCGACCGTCTGAAACCAGAATCAACAGTGCAAAGCCACTCACGCTAGTGTGCAGAGGGATTCGTAATCTGACATCTGTCAAAGAGGTACAAAATGGGAATTTTTCAAAGTGTAACCCATGGAATATTACAAAATACCACAGAAGGAAATGGAAGAGGACCGAGGGACACCACGATCACGGAACAGGAAAGTTAACCTGGATACCATGCACAGAGAGATAGTCCTTCTTGTCACTCTGGCTGCACCGCGATCCCTGAGTGTTCAAGAACGCACTAACCCCAGTGACGCTGTGGAATTCTTTTCAGCTGATTAGGTTAAGGCGCACCGTCAGCTGACATGAAAGAAGAGTCCTCAGTAATCTCGTGAGCCTGATGCCATCGCTGAGAGCTGTGAGCAAAATGGAAGCTTCTCGGAAGTAGAAATTCTACCTTGAACAGGACCATCAACTCTCACCTCCAGGTTCTAGGCTGGGGGAAGGGTCTCAGAGTCAAGACCGAAGGACATGATCTGAGAGCTTCCTAAGCAAAAAAAAAAAAAGCAAGACCCTAGCTCAAAGAATAAGCTGGGCATGGTGGGGCACACCTGGAATCCTGGTACACAAGAGGCATGAATGGAAGAACTTTTGCCGAGGTCAGCTCTAAGTAAGAAGTGCAAGACTTTCTCTGAAAAAATCAAAAGGCCTGTGAGGCTTTAGATATAGAACTCTCTTATACAGTAAATACAAGCTCTGAGCTCAAACTCCCGCGCACTGACAAAAAGAAAAAATCGATTCTACCGACTCTTCCCTGACTGTGTGCACTGTGAACGGTGCAGGTCGGAGCTTTGCTAGCTCGCTCCCACAATTAAGAGCACTTCTTGTAATAAATCTCCTTGGAGCAGGGTACTGGGGTGTGAACCAAGGCCTCGCACATGCTAGGCAGGTACTGTACCACACAAGCTACGTTTCTAGCAAGAAAGTACTCATTTACGCTACCACCAGCCCTTTAACCCATGTTTGTGTTTGTCTTTTGTGTTGGTCTTTGAAACTGGGCTCTAAGCTCGGGGCTTTGCGCTTGCTGGGCAGGTGCTGCTCTACCGAGCCCCCACTCTAGCTTACTATAAACATTCTACTGGGAAACAGCAACTGCTCCAGAGTCCACCACCAACTCTCAGCTGCTCGGGTCTCGCTCTTCCACCAAGTCTCAGCTACCTCTTACACACCTGATCCTGGAATCCATTTGGGAATTCAGGGGCACAGCATAGGCCAGGAGAAGGAAGAACAAAGTTACAGGCCTCCTGCTTCCTGATTTCAAACCTGGTACACATCTATAGTGACAAGATGGTAGAACTTTCCAGAAGGGCTGATGGCACAACAGAACGGAGAGCCACAAGTAGTCAGTGATTTCTGGCAAGGGCACCAAGCTTATTCAATAAAGGTCAGAGTTTGTATTTGTTTGGTTTTTGACAAGGAGTGTTAGACAACTGTATAGTAACATATATGAGTGGAGTTGGAACTTTATTCCAAAATACATAAAAATGTAATGAAATGAATGACTGGAATACTGGAGCTGAAACTCTTACAGGCAAAC
>NW_012267454.1:418200-418475 GCF_000151885.1 Dipodomys ordii
AGCGTGTGTGTGGGGAGCGTGTGTGTGGGGAGCGTGTGTGTATGGGGAGCGTGCCTGTGGGGAGCGTGTCCGTGGGGGGCGTGTGTGTGGGGAGCATGTGTGTGGGGAGCGTGTCCGTGGGGGGCGTGTGTGTGGGGAGCGTGTGTGTGGGGAGCGTGTCCGTGGGGAGTGTATCTGTGGGGAGCGTGTGTGTGGGGAGCATGTCTGTGGGGAGCATGTGTGTGGGGAGCGTGTGTGTGGGGAGCGTGTCCGTGGGGAGCGTGTGTGTGGGGAGC
>NW_012267454.1:420645-432289 GCF_000151885.1 Dipodomys ordii
TGTGTGTGGTGGGATCGCTGTCCTCTGTGTGTGGTGGGATCGCTGTCCTCTCTGTGTGTGGTGGGATCGCTGTCCTCTGTGTGTGTGGTGCGATCGCTGTCCTATGTGTGTGTGTGGTGGGATCGCTGTCCTCTTTGTGTGTGGTGGGATCGCTGTCCTCTGTGTGTGTGGTGTGATCGCTGTCCTCTGTGTGTGTGTGGTGGGATCGCTGTCCTCTGTGTGTGTGGTGCGATCACTGTCTTCTGTGTGTTGTGGTCTTGTTGACCCCTGTGGGCGTGGTGGGCTGGCTGTCCACTTTGGGCTTGTGTCTAGGGAGGAGTGTTCTGGAAGGTGAAGTGAAACTGGCTGAGGAGCTCCGTGTCTCACAGGATGGCAAAGGGCAGAGGTCAGGCTAGGGCAGGCTTTAACCTGTCCCCACCCCACCCAGGCCTGTCGGAGGTGGCTGTGGAGTGGCTGGGTCCCAGTGGAGCTTCGCTCACTGTGTGAGCTCAGGGTACCCTCTGCTCCCTGGGCCTGTCAGTGGACGGAGCAGGAGGTGTCACAGCTGGCAAGTCTGGCGTCACCACCCTTGGGGCTGTGGACAAGCCCTTGCACCTGGAGGATGGTGGCAGAGCTAGCCTCTGCCCACCCCTCCCTCCTCCACGTGCACCTCCCCGTTTTAGGCCAGCAGCCTCTGGAACTGGCTGTCACCTGTGCAGAGACCCAGGGCCGGCCCCGTCACGGAACTGCTGGCCTGGGCAGAGGTGGTGGCAGATAGGAGGCAGGGGTCAGACGGCGGGGCGGCAGATGGAGAGCCACAGAGGAGCAGAGGTGCCCCGGGGCCTTGCCTGGGTGCTGCTGGAGGAAGAGCGAGAGAACCGAGAGCCAGCCATGGCGTTGCCCGTTGCCAGCCGCCGCCCTGGTGGGGGGGGTCCCCTGACTGGGGCCAGCCGCAGGAGCAGAGCGTGGTGACAGTTCATGTACAAACAAAACACGGACATTTTCTGTGGTCGGACAAAAGAGGCCGAGGCGGGTGGGCCGGTGCTAGGGCAGGGTGCGGAGACCGGCCCTCCTGCGAAGAGGCGGGACGGGGCGCCTGGGCCCCTAGCCAGCTCTGGTGGAAAGTGAGCTGCAAAGGCCAAGAAGCCTCTGGGCTGCTAGCTCTGCTTGTGCGAGCCTCGCCCCTGCGGGCTGCTAGCTCTGCTTTTGCGAGCCTCGCCCCTGCGGGCTGCTAGCACTGCTTGTGCGAGCCTCGCCCCTGCGGGCTGCTAGCTCTGCTTGTGCGAGCCTTGCCCCTGTGGGCTGCTAGCTCTGCTTGTGCGAGCCTCGCCCCTGCGGGCGAGGGCCTTTCCCGCATGGGGACTCTCCCGTGCCAGGCCGCTGCCCTGCGCCCTTCCATTCCACTGCTGGTGCTGGTGTCTGCATGCGAGCGGAGGCCTTTCTGCTCCTAGTTAGCCACAGCGGGACTCGCTGGCCACCCACAGCTGCCCCGAGCCCTCGCACAAGGGCCCTGCCCTGATGATGTGGCTATGAGACGTGTCTCAACCCTTCAGCCCAAACACGTGCACCCCAGCCCCGCCACCCCAGGCCTAGGGGCCAGGAGTCACAAGGCCATGACTGCCCCTAGGTGAAGAGCTTCACCCCAGTCTCAGCCTTGTGGAGTGGAGGCGTCTCTGAGCTGCATCCCCAGTC
This sequence comes from Dipodomys ordii, assembly GCF_000151885.1. Classification (NCBI taxonomy): domain Eukaryota; kingdom Metazoa; phylum Chordata; class Mammalia; order Rodentia; family Heteromyidae; genus Dipodomys; species Dipodomys ordii. Next base: position 422,317 of record NW_012267454.1, read on the forward strand.
ACACGTGGGACCCTCTGTCCCAGTTGCTCTGATCAGCCTTTTAGGATTATTGTGTGGTTAGTCATGGGGTGTTGTACCGTTTCAGGGTCAGGGAATGGTGCATTTCCTTTCGGACAGTGTGACCCCTCTCCTCACTTCCCCCACCCCACTTCCTCCCCAACCCCTCTGCACGGTTCATCTTCCACATCGGGTGTACTGAACACTACCGCTGCATCTGTTCACCTCTCTCCTACTGCTGCTGCACCCCACTCTGCCTCCCCCCAAAAAAATCCTCAAAAGCGAAAACAACCCCACACAAAAACAACAACCCACGCTGGTTTTTATCGTTCTTCACCTGCGAACCGTTGGATCTTGAGTTTGTGATGTCCGCGGTCAGAACCCCAGCCGCCCCTCAGACGGTGATGGCCGAGTCCTTGCTGACACACTGAAGGCCAGACGCCCTCGTGATGACTCAGAACCGGAGCCCAGGAACGGCCATGGCTCAGCGAAGCCAGGGTGGAAAGCGCTCCGGAGCCTGGGATGTGGGCTGCCGCGTGTGTCCCCCGCCCGCACCACCCCAGTCTCTGCAGGTGACGGAGGTCAGCCAGCAGTGGCCGTGCCAGGGCTGTACCCATGCCATGGGAAGCTGAATTCCCGGAGATGGAGGCAGGGACATGTCTGAGTTTGAAGTGAAGAGGCTTGCACAGTTGTGTTGGCACAATGCTCCCTGCCCGCAGTGCGCCCAGAGATCCCGGCGAGGAGGAGCCCGCCAGGCTGGGCATGCCGTCCGGCTGACGTCGTGGTGGAGGAATTCTCTGTGCGCTGGCAGGGTCTTCGGGAACATGCCTGTTGGGCGCCCCGCTCCGCCCAGCTCTGTTTATCATTTAGTTTCATTAGAGTTTGACAAGGCAACTCTGGGCTCGGGACAGGTGACTCCACCGGTACCCCGACTTTCCAGGGCCCCAGCAGCTCCATCTGGGAGTAAATCTGGTACAGAGGAGGTGACAGGATGGCTGACATGTGCCCCGAGAGTCTGTTCTTTCTGTGCTGGTACCCAGGGCATCTCGGGATGGAGGTGGTGCAGAGCCCCCCCGGGGGGAAAGGTTCTGGGGGAGGGGAGCAGAGGTGCAGAGGGAGACGCGGTGGTCAGAACACCAGCGCACTGGGCGAGCTGCCCTGCCTGGGCCCCGCTGGGACGCCAGGCAGCCCGCAGCCCAGAGCCCAGAGGGAAACTGAGGAAGGGTCTCTGGCCAGCCAGTGGTGTTTTCCAGCTCAAGACAGGAGAAGAAGAAGAGCCCAGTACATTGACTCCGCATTTTCTGTACCTTCTTCCCTCTCCCTTGTGTCCGGAAAGCCCCCCTGAACCAGGCCCTGGCGCGGGCAGGCTGTGCGCTGCTGAGCCTGTCAGTCCTAGACGAGGTGAGGGTGGGCTTTCTTCTGCCCGCCCTCTGCTGCCCGGTCTGCCCTCAGTGGGCATGTGTCTCCCCCTGGAGGTAGGTCGACCAGCTGCGCCCTAGCAGCTCGGGCCCAGAAGCCTCCACCCTCCCCCCCGCCCTGCCTATCGACCAATTATCAGTGGCGCTGACCGCTAATAAACAGAGATGAAAGTCTGCAGGAATCACATTGAAGTCCAACAACTGAGGTCACCGAGAAGGTCCTCAAACCCGCGGGCGGGCGGGTGGACAGCGCCCATGACCGCTGCAGACAAGGCGTTGCCAGTGTCTCCAGAGGCTGGGGACACGGCCCGTGCTGGAGCAAGCCGGTGGACGCGCAGGGAGATGCTAAGGACACAGGAGCTATTTGCCCCTAGGACATGACATTTCGCGTGGGACACCAGAAGCTCAGGGTGACCTGGGCTTGTGTCAGGACCGTGGTGGTCTCCTGGGGCGTGGACAGGCGTGGCTAGACTGGCCGCCACTGGGTCACAGTGCACATGATAGTATTGGTTATTCCTTTTCATGCATCTAAAATTCGCATCAATTTTAGTCATCATTTCAACACTTCTGGAATTTGGTTCAGATACGTTAATAAAATTACCTTGGTTACAAATGTCAGGAAGCCTGAGAAGTCGCGATACTTCACTGGAGGCAGGTTTGTTAGACTTGGGTACCACGCTTCCCTCAAATGAGTTTTGTGTTAAACCTTTCTACGTGCTCAAAAATTAATAAAGAGGAGGAGTTAGGCTGCTTCCGGGATCATTTCTGGCTCCAGCAATGTTTTCAAACTGTGGTCCAACCCGGGGTCTCCCAAGCTGGGGTCTCCCAAGCCGTGGTCTCCCAAGATTTCACTGACAGAACCGTACATTCCACACCAGAGCTCAGTTTCCAGAAACTTCTGGGTTGTGTGTATGGTGTACATTAAGGGTCCAGTTTCCCCTTTTGTGTGTGTATATCCCAATTTCCTGATGCCGTGTGTCGACAAGACCATCCTTCCCCCAACTGTTTTCAGGGGTGGGCCATCCTGGGAAGCTCAGTCAGCCACTTATGTGCAGACTGATTTCCAAGTTCACACACAGGGCCTTGGGGAAAAGAAGCGGTGTGGTCCGGGAGGAGGGACAGGGCTCTGTGGCTCTGGTCTGGGAATAAGCTCACTGGAAACAGAAGCAAAAGTAGGCCAAAAAAGGATGCATCTACACATTGACCCATCCACAAAGCAAGGGGAAAGTGTAGAGGATGGAAAAGGTCGCAGAGCTCTGCTGTGCCCCACACCCTCCAGTGAGGACTCAGGGCCTTGGTGATGGGCAGTGACCAGCGGTGACCTGAATCAACGGCCACGAAGTGAGCCACAGCAGTGGGTGGAGCTCGCTGGGCAGGCCTGGAGGTACCAGCCGGGCTCCCTGCACTACGGGGAGCGGACAGTGCTCCTCACAGCAAGGCAGACAGAGCTCCGGCTCCATGCAGCACAGCGGTCCTGTTCCCTGGGAAGCTGGGTTCCCAGTCCTGGGGGACAGCAGGCGTGGTGGTCTTGGCACGGCGTGACAAGCCCATTGGCACAGGCTCTGTGTTGAATGTTCGCAGATGCTCCGTTTGGAACAGTCCACCCGGAGCCCACCTGCTCTCCTGCAGCTGTGCAGGCTGAGCGGCCGTCCACCCACACCAGGTGAACAGCTCGGCCGCGGACAAGCTGTTGATCCCAGAGCCTGGGTCTGCAGGGAGTTGTGGGAACACACAGGCCCAACAGGACCCAGACATGCTGTGCAGGACTGGCTGTAATGGAGGTTCACACCGGATTCGCTGGAGTTGAGGTCCACGCAGTGCAATCGGACCCGGGTTCTAGGGTCGTGGCTCTTCCCGGCCTGTCGATCCAGGCTCACACCGCCAGGAAGCATAGGGGAGTGTGGGGTGACCGCCCCACAGGGCTGGTGTGGGGTCCCCCAAGCTCCCTAGAGACGGCCTTGCTGGGCTGAACAGACACCCGAATTCACAGCCCAGAAGCCCTTTTACAAGAACATCCATCCACATGATGCTGGCAGGAATCAAACGTCGTGTAGCACGTGGGCGTCTGGCCCTGGGCTGGAGCCGGTTTTAAGGGCTGTGCTGGCAAGCTGCAAGGCCTTCTGGGAGGTTTCTTCCTCGGACAGGCCCGTCGCCTGTTGGCAGAAGGCCAGAGCAGACTTGGTCCAGGAACGGCTCGCTCTCCGCCTGCCTGGTCCCGTTCTGAACCACGCTTGCTCCGGTCTAGAGGGAGTGTCCTGAGTGGTCCTGTCGGATGAAGCTGTTGTGTGGCGCTGGGATGGGGCTGTGCCTGCCAGCGGGTGGTGTGCGGGTGGCGTGCGGGTGGCGTGCGGGTGGTGTGTGGGTGGTGCCGCAGGTGGCGTGCGGGTGGCGTGCGGGTGGTGTGCGGGTGGTGCCGCAGGTGGTGCGCGGGTGGTGTGCGGGTGGTGTGCGGGTGGCGTGTGGGTGGTGTGCGGGTGGTGTGCGGGTGGCGTGTGGGTGGCGTGTGGGTGGTGTGCGGGTGGCATGTGGGTGATGCACGGCTGGCAGGTGGCAGGTGGTGCGCGGTGGTGCGCGGTGGTGCGGGTGGCACTCGGACGGCGGCCAGCTCCCGCGATGTCAGGGGTTGCAGCAGCACAGGGCAGGAAGCAGAGGCTCCTGGGCAGCGGGGACAGCGCTCGGCTCCTGCCTGGGCCTCAGGGCTGTGCTCATGCGGTCTTCATGGAGCTGGTGGGGTCTGGAGGCCGGGGCTCCCACTCTGGGCGGGGGTAGGATCCCACGCAGTGAGGCCCGCCCCCAGAGCCCAGGGCTGGTCTAGAGGGCCACAGACAGCACAGCGCTCACCGCTGGGCCCTGCAGACCTGGGGATGCTCCGTGTGCGAACCTGCTCGCTGGCCCTTGTAAAAATCATTTGCACGGATGGTTTTCCTCCTCTCTGTGAAATTCAAACCCCTGCCCTACAGAAGTGTCCTGGGACAGGCCCACCTCCCCCAAGACGGCCGCAGGCACGTGGTCCCGGGGCTGGTGGCCATGGCTGGCCGGTGGCCATGGCTGGCTAGCCGGTGCCCTGCTCCACAGTGCCATCGCTGGTACCTTCCAGTGACCTCTGAGGGTGAGGAGACAGCACAGCAGAGGAAGAGAAGGGATCCAGCCACGTACAAGACCCCCGTGTCCCCCTGGGACCCAGCCACCTATGAGATCCCCCAGGCCCCCAGCAGCCTCCCTGTCTGCCCACTGCCTGCCCTGTCCCCTTTCAGCCTGGCCTGCAGGCAGCCTGTGGTGCAGGGACTCTCCCTGTCCTGTGTTCAGCGGTGGCCTGCAGGGACTCGCCCTGTCCTGTGTACATCATTCCTGAATGTTCCTGGCTGAGCTGTTCCGTGCACCCTGTCCACACCAGTATGGGATGTGTCTCACACTCACCATTAGGAGCTGGAGTTCACATTGGCATCTGTTGTCCTTCTGTGTGCATTCTGCATGTCACCTCCACGTTCAGGATGAGACGCTGAGCCCGCACTGCTCCCGGGAGAGAGACCGGGAGGAGGCCGTCCCCACCAATCCCCAGGCCAGGCCTCGGGCTCGGCACTGATTTCCAGACACAGGCTGGCCGTCCCAGGGCTGAGCACGCTGACCACGCAGGACCACGCAGACAGCTGTCCAAGGGCTGAGCACACCGACCATGCAGGACCGTGCAGACGGCCGTCCCAGGGCTGAGCACACTGACCACGCAGGGCTGTGCAAATGGCCATCCAAGGGCTGAGCACGCAGGACCACGCAGACGGCCGTCCCAGGGCTGAGCACGCTGACCACGCAGGACCACGCAGGACCGTGCAGACGGCCGTCCCAGGGCTGAGCACGCTGACCACGCAGGACCATGCAGACAGCTGTCCCAGGGCTGAGCACACTGACCACGCAGGGCTGTGCAAATGGCCATCCAAGGGCTGAGCACGCTGACCACGCAGGACCGTGCAGACGGCCGTCCCAGGGCTGAGCACGCCGACCACGCAGGACCACGCAGACGGCCGTCCCAGGGCTGAGCACACTGACCACACAGGGCTGTGCAAATGGCCATCCAAGGGCTGAGCACGCTGACCACGCAGGGCTGTGCAAATGGCCATCCAAGGGCTGAGCATGCTGACCATGCAGGACCATGCAGACAGCTGTCCCAGGGCTGAGCACACTGACCATGCAGGGCTGTGCAAATGGCCATCCAAGGGCTGAGCACGCTGACCACGCAGGACCACGCAGGACCATGCAGACGGCCGTCCCAGGGCTGAGCACGCTGACCACGCAGGACTGTGCAGATGGTTGTCCCAGGGCTGAGCACGCCGACCACGCAGGACCACGCAGGACCGTGCAGATGGCCATCCCGCCTCCACCGTGGCTGACTGTTTGGGAGGACGCTGGGTCTCCACTGAGTGTCCAGACGGCCCCCAGGAGGCCACACTCCCCATGCAGGCCTCCAGGCCGTCCAGCCGCAGGGCCACTCTCCAGGGTGACCCCCCCCCCGGGAAGAGCTGGTGTCACAGTCCCCCACCCCCCCTGCAGGGAGCCCGGCTGCCTCACTCACTACCGGCCGGACTCCCACGGTCAGCTCCCCAGGGAGAAAAGCCTGCCTCCTTTCCACATGCCGTTCACGAACACCGCGTGTTGTGCTTTGCATTTTCCTAATTAGCGGGAGATGGTAAACACCTCTCCTGTTGCTCCATGATCGGGGGACTGACACATGGGGTGCTGCCCCCGCCACCCTGTGTTCCCCGGGGCTGGCATCCAATTGACTTCGAGGGTTGTGTAATTCTGCAACAAACCTCCTCACGCACAGGCCCTTGTCCGTTCTTGGCATTTTCTTTTAAAATAATTTCCCAGAAATGTCACCACAAGGTCAGACGGAACAAACAGTTCTACGATTTCTGTTATGCGCTGCCAGACCCTTTGCTTTTCCAAACAGCGTGTCTCCCTTCCCGCCATGGGCCAGGTAGTGGGTCCTGGCTCCCTCTGTCCCCGTGGACAATCAGCCTGCGGAGCGGACAGGTCAGGGGGACGGGCTGGAGGGGGACGGGGAGGGAGGCGGAGGTGGGCAGGGGCTGATGGAGACATGTTGGGAAAGCAGTCTGCACAGAGTCTTGCTGGACCTGAGGGTGCCACCTGTGGTGGCCTGGGCGATGTCACCAGGAGGATCGGTCTCTAGTCTCCTGACAGTTAGAACATCTGTGTAAGTGCAAGAAGTAAAACCCACAGGATAGACCGTGACTCAGGCACGATGACTCACAAACAAAGGAAAGAGCAGGAGAGGCCAGAGAGTTCCGCTTCAGAGCCGTTTACGGACTGGGAACCAGAAGGACTCGTGACCATGCAGCCGCTGTGGCTGCAAACTGTCCGGACACAGCAGGCCACAGCCGCCCGTGACGGGGGGTTGTTTGGGGTGCAGAGGAGGCCTCCACACCACAGCATTACTTCATTAGGAAGAGGGGTGTCACTGAGCTGTGGAGGAGCCCAGCGGGGCCTGGCCACACTGACGGAGCCCTGGGGAACCACCTTCCACCCACCCCGTGAGCAGACCTGCTCTGGGGAACCACCTTCCACCCACTCCATGAGCAGACCTGCCCTGGGCCTCCCCCACGGTGAGCCGAGCCGAGCAGCTGCAGCCCACGCCCGAGCACACAGGCTGCACGCCGCACGCCGTTCAGGGCAGACGAGGCCGAGGATTAGGAGCCCGTGCCAAAGCCCGGCAGGACAGGCAGCATCCTGGCCGGGAGGCCGGGAGGCCGGGCTGAATGAACATGGTGGTGGAGGAAGAAGATGTCACACGCACGAGCTACTGTGAGTGCGGATTCTGGCTTGGTACTCCAGTGTTGCTTTATTATTTAGTCTGTAGACCACAAGCCCCAGGAGCATGAGAGGCCTCACGTACATGTGACCCACCTCAGAAACAGTCCCGACAGGCATGAACATCTCAGGCGGTCTCCTAGTTCAGCAAAAGCAATGCATAACAACAGTAACAACAACAGTCTTCTCAGGAATGTGCTATCACGAGAAACACAAGAGAGAAGTTCATACTAGATGAAACAGAACAGATGAGACAACTGGGCAGAGAGGAGAAAAGCCCGGAAGAGGGTGAGCGCCGAGAGGACAGAGCACAGCCTCCCCTCACCCCAGCGCCGAGAGGACAGAGCACAGCGCCGTCGTCTGCAAACCCGGGGTGAGCTGCTGGTACACACGTAGAGTGAAAACGTCTTTCTCAGGAACTCAACAAGAAGGGCAATCTTAGAAGCACAGAAGTCCAGACAGCTGGAGGCCAGCTGCCCACCTATGCCACAGGTCCCCAGGGGGAGCACAACGCAGGACGGTGTATTTCAAGAATGAGGGGAGTGCCCGGTCTCCCTGGAGAGGGGCTGCACAGACAGGGAATGTGTACGTGTAGAAGGTCACACAGGCCTAAAAGGAGGCTGCGGCTTGGCATCTGCCCCCTACGAGCTCTAGGGTCAGGGGTCTGGTGGGGTGGGCTCAGAAGAGATCGCACGGTTCTTGGGCATCTTGGTTGTTCCCCTGTGAGAGAGGTCCTGTGGCCCGTGGACGCCCCGCCTCTCCGTCTCCCCCGCGGCCTCTCTCACTCCGCGGCCTCTCCTCACTCCGCGGCCTCTCCTCACCCCGCGGCCTCTCCTCACCCCGCGGCCTCTCCGTCTCCCTACGGCCTCTCCTCACTCCGCTGCCCCATCATCGCCGCTCCGCCATGTTGGGACCTGGCCTAACCACTGGAGCTGGACCGGGAATACTCTCTTCTTTGTCACTGTTCAGCTTCAGGTATCTTGTCATAGCAGCGAGGAACGATGTAAGCCAGCATCTGCCTGACTTGGTTTACCAGTAACACTGGATGCAAGAAAGTAGAAAATGGCCTTCTCCATGTTGGAGGCAAGCAATCTTAAACTCAAAATTTTGCAACCAGCTAGCCTATCATTTACGTGAATCGATGAGAGAAGGGTCTTTTCAGGCTATCCAACCTCAGGGGTTTTATTACGTGAAGAGTGTCGTTTAGAAACATATAAAGACATATAAATAGAATATAAGAATAAAATTATTAACTGTGAAATAATGGAGATGAAATCATTTTGAACATAGCTATAAATTTAATAAATGGATTCTGCCAATCATCAACCAATAGACAAAGACACTCAAAGTAGAGATTTTAAAGATGCAGTAATTTAATATCTACATAAAACACATGATAAAGAAAAGAAAGAGGTGACATGAACAACAGACAAAATCTTTCAAGGCTTGTGACTGCAAAGCGTATAAAAATGACATGGAAGGGAAACCACTCCGGTCCCTGCAGGGAGGGGAACAGAGGGCGACCGGGGGAGGCTGAGCCCACAAATCTAAGGAGGAGTCTGAGCTCTTCACGCTGTGGTGGGAGCACTCGGAAGATGGGGGCACAAGGCCTCGGGGGCAGACTCCGTGAGCCTGCCCCAGGGGGCAGAGCAGCCATGGGGCCTTTGCCCATGCGCAGGGAAGGCCTGGCCCTTCGGTGGCTGGGGCAGAGCAAGAGAGGACCTCGAGTCTTAGAAGACATTCCAGTGGCCAAGTTGTTCTGAAGACTGGGCGGGGAGGAAGGGCGGGATCTCCCTGAGAGTGGCCCTGGGAAGGGGGGGATCCGAAGAGCCCACCTCCCATCCTCCGCCAGCCACGCCACCGCGACCCAGGGCCGCCTGCCCTGAGCTAGCACAGAACAACTAGAGCCCCAGACGGGGCGGGGGAAGCAGGGCACCAGATCCGTGTGCCGAGCTCTGTGGGGAGAACACACTTCTGCAGAGTCCTGGCTTCTACGGCTCAGAATAGACAGGAAAAAGCACCCAGCAGTTGCTATAGATATGCACTCACCAGCACTAGACTTTGTGGAGAAAATAATTGGCCTTGCTAGAAATAGCTGTTGTGCGTGTGATACGCGCTCCACAGCTGGCTCACAGAGGCTCGCTGGAGCCCGGAGCTGGAGTGGGAGAACCCACCGGGCCGGAGCCAGGGGCCTGGGGAGCCCAGGGTGGCCCGTCAGGGAGGGAGGGAGGGAGGAGGAGGACAGGAGAGGGGGAAGGAGGAGGAGGAGCAGCAGCAGCTATCCTCTGCTTGGCCGGCAGCCACATGGATCTAAGCCAAGGACACATCCAGAGGAACTCCCTGGACCCAGTCCTGTGCCCGAGGGAGAGGGGACGGGAGTGCAGGGCGGCCGGGTCCTCGCAGGACAGGGGCCTGCGCTGCTGACAGGCAGCTGAGACCAGATCCTTCCTCTGCACACACGGGGCCAGCATCTGTTGTCCCTGGTCCTTTTGGACAAATCGGTGTCGTTACGAGCAGAGGAGCCCTCCGAGCTGAGCGTCCACCCCGAGGTCGCAGCTCGATGGCCGGACAGAGGCCGGGAGTGCCCTGTCTGTGCATGTCCTCCCCGCCTGGATTCCCGGGGAAGGGCAGCTCTCCGTCCCGCTGCTGCAGCCCTGAGCTGCCCGGGCCTTGGGTCTGAGTGCCCGCCCCGCGTGCCCGCCCCGTGCTCCCCTCCCGCGTGCCCGCCCCACGCGCCC
>NW_012267454.1:433119-478898 GCF_000151885.1 Dipodomys ordii
GCCCGCCCCGTGCTCCCCTCCCGCGTGCCCGCCCCGCGCACCCTCCCCACGCGCCCGCCCTGCATGGCCCTCACTGCACAGACCTCACAGAGACCTTGCTGTGGCGGCAGACGTCCACCCGTGCCTGGTGTCCTCTCGGGGGCTAGTTGGTACGGCTCCGCAGACCACCTCGACGCACAACTAAGCACCGTTCCCTGGTCCCGTGACCACATTCTCCTTCCGCTCTCCCACCAACCCAAACCCCCAAATGTGGACCCCGCTCTTCTTCCAGACAAGGCGCGCCGTGCTGTGTAAGAGCGCCGTCCCTCTACTGCCCTGCACAGACCACTGGGAAGAGAGGAGAGCAGGGCCCGGCCCAGGGGCGCCCAGACCCCCGCAGGGCGCCTGGCCCGCTGTGTCCATCCGCCTCTGGTGTCCCCCAGCCCTCTCTGCTGTCCACTGGGGCCCCTTGGGCCAGGGCCTTGCACTTGGGCCTGGCTGAAGGACCCCCAAGCCAGATGCCACTCACCGAGGCCAGCTGTCACATGGAGGCCCGGGAGGTGGGCTGAGGCTGGCTCTACCTATATCTGGGAAGGCCAGTTCTGACCCAGCAACTCTGCAGAACCCTTTTTCTCAAACTCCCTCCTGCGGTGGCCCTCAGCTGGCGTGGCTTCCTCCTGCAGTGGCCCTCAGCTGGCGTGGCCCCCGGCTGGCGTGGCCCCCAGGCTGGTGTGGCCCCCGGCTGGCGTGGCCCCCTGGCTGGCATGGCTCTCAGCTGACATGGCTTCCTCCTAGCGTGGCCCCAGGCTGGCGTGGCCCCAGGGTGGCATGGCCCCAGGCTGGCGTGGCCCCAGGCTGGCATGGCCCCAGGCTGGCGTGGCCCCAGGCTGGCATGGCCCCAGGCTGGCATGGCCCCCAAGCTGGCGTGGCCCCAGGCTGGCATGGCCGCCGGCTGGCATGGCCCCAGGCTGGCGTGGCCCCAGGCTGGCATGGCCCCCGGCTGGTGTGGCCCCAGGCTGGCGTGGCCCCCAGCTGGTGTGGCCACCGGCTGGCGTGACCCCAGGCTGGCGTGGCCCCAGGCTGGCGTGGCCCTCAGCTGGCATTGTCCCCGGCTGGTGTGGCCCCCAGGCTGGTGTGGCCCCGGCTGGAGTGGCCCCCTGGCTGGCGTGGCCCTCAGCTGGCGTGGCCACCAGCTGGTGTGGCCCTCAGCTGGCATGGCCCCCGGCTGGTGTGGCCCCCCCAGGCTGGTGTGGCCCCGGCTGGCATGGCCCTCAGCTGGTGTGGTCACCAGCTGGCATGGCCACCGGCTGGCGTGGCCCCAGGCTGGCGTGGGCCTCAGCTGGCATGGCCCCCGGCTCGTGTGGCCCCCCAGGCTGGTGTGGCCCCAGCTGGAGTGGCCCCCTGGCTGGCGTGGCTTCCTCCTGCCATGGCCCGTGGCTGGCGTGGCCCCCGGCCGGCGTGGCCCCCGGCTGGCGTGGCTTCCTCCTGGTGTGACCCCTAGCTGGCGTGGCCCCAGGCTGGCGTGGCCCCAGGCTGGCGTGGCCCTCAGCTGGCATGGCCCCCGGCTGGTGTGGCCCCCAGGCTGGTGTGGCCCCGGCTGGAGTGGCCCCCTGGCTGGCGTGGCTTCCTCCTGCCATGGCCCGTGGCTGGCGTGGTCCCCGGCTGGCGTGGCTTCCTCCTGGTGTGACCCCCAGCTGGCGTGGCCCCCCGGCTCATGTCCCCTCCCCCCCAGCATCCTGGCCCTGCTGCTCTCCCCCCTCCCGGCAGTCTGACCTCTGCACGGGCCCCAGGCCCGGCGCACATCCTCGAGTCACCGATTGAACTGCAGGAACCGCCTGGCAGGCGCAACATAAATACACACTAAAGTTTCTAATTGTTTTAAAGCAAACAATATTTAGTTGGATATTAATTGGGAATTATTACATTTCCGAGACTTTATTTATCTCTTAGGAAAGGTGGTATTTACGTGTCTGTGTAGTTTTGAAAGTGGAGTGAGCAAGCTTACCCGCCAGCCTGGCACAGACAGGGCTGAGCGGCACCTTCTCACCCCTCTGGCTGGGCAGTGGGTGGCCAGGTCGGCTAGCTGAGGTTGGCGGGTGACGGCCTGGCACAGCCTAGGGTTGCTTAGCCGAGCACAGGCCCTTTCCAAGAGGACGGGCAGGAAAGGCTAGCGAGACAATGAAGGAGCAAAGAATGAACAAATTAACCACCAGGGGCGGACCAGGCCCGCGCGGCTCATGCCTGTGATGTGACCACTTAGGGGTGATCAGGAAGATCGCGTTGGAGGCCAGCATGGACACAAGGTAGAAAGAAACCATTTCAACAAAACAAGCAGTGTGAGACAGTTATTCCAGCGTGTGGGATGTACAAATAGGAGGATCAAGGTCCAGACCACACATTTCCAATGTGAAAATAACTAAAGCCAAAAGGTCCGGGCCATGGCTGGGGGTAGGAGTATTTGTCTATCAAGGGTGAGACCCTCAGTTCAAACCCCAGCACCAGCAACAGAGTCCCTGGACTGAGGCTGGCTGTGGTGCCTGCGAGCCCCTGGTCTGTGGCCACAGCTCCCTGCTCACCTGCCCACGCCTCTGACACGGGGGCACGGCCAGGGTGGAGCCGAGCCCCGTGTTGGGGCTGGCTGGTGCTGCCTCGCAGCCCGTCCACCACAGAGCTGACGGTGTGGAGCTGAGGAGGGCGGCCTCCTCCAGCTCTGCACCCCTGCTCCTTCCGCCTCGCTGCCCCGTGGGGATCCCACACATTTCTGCGGGACTCTGGAGTGGGGAGCGTGTGCCAGAGTCACCGTTTCCAGTGGCGTGAATGGTGGCTGCATGTCACGCACAGGTGCACAGAGCACCGTCCCTGGGGACGCTGGGGCCTGGAGCCAGGGACCACGCTGGCTCTGTCACCCTGCAGCACCCCGGGACCCCGCTAGCAGAGCCACTGGGGCTTTGCTCGGTGCCACCGAGCGGCACTACGGGCTTGGGTCTCCTTAGCCTCACCATACTACACGTGTGTGCAGAGGACAGGCTCAGATGTGCACACCTGTGTGAGTGCATGTGTGCTTGTGGTCAGCACACATGCCTTATTGTAGGGTATGTGCATGCATGTGTGCACCCAGGATGGGCATATATGTGCGTGTGTGCACACACGATGAGCATGTTGTAAGGCTATGTGCACACATGTGTGTATCAGGAGAACGCATGTGTGATGTACACATGAGGAGTATTGTGTGAGGGTGTGCACACATATGTGTGCACACAGGGGATAAGCGTATCTGAGGATGTGTGTGCTCATGAGGGTATGCGTGTGTGAGGACAGGTATGCACACATGATGAGTGTGTGTGCACATGAGAAGTGTGTGTGTGAGGGTGTGTGCACACATATGTGTGCATGAGGGGTAAGCGTATCTGAGGACATGTGTGCATATGAGGGTATGTGTGTGTGAGGACAGGTATGTGTACATGATGAGTGTGTGTGCACATGAGAGGTGTGTGTGTGCACACGTATGTGCACATGAGGGGTAAGCGTGTGTAAGGATTGTCAGGCCTGGCTGTGTCTATGTTGGGTGTGAGTGGGTAAATGGGTGTTCACACAGCACGCATCTGTAGGAGTGTGTGTGTGTGTGTATGTGTGCATGCACATGTGTGTGTCAAAGGCTAGAAACCAGCAACACTTTCCCCACACAGGAAATCCTTTGAGCTCACAGCCCTGCACCCCACCTCCACCCAATTCAGCCCCAGAAACCTTCTCAGCCGCTCCCTGGGGGCTTGGGCAAGCAGTGACACCAGGGCCAGAAAGGTCCTCTGGTCACTGCCACCCAAGGGCTGTGCGGGTGTGGCCGGGGGGGGTCGGTGCCACCCAAGGGCCGTGCGGGGGCGGCCGGGGGGGCGGTGCCACCCAAGGGCCGTGCGGGTGCGGCCCGGGGGGCGGTGCCCTGTGTGACCGGCCCACGCCGGTGCCGAGGGTAGCTGACGCCCTATGTGACCCGTCCACAGTAGAGTGGCCCCCCGCCCCGTCGGCCTCGGCTCTGTACTCTGGGTGGTGGGGAGGAGGGAGGGAGGCTCCGTGGCTCTGGGGGCTCCTTGACCTCCGGTTGGGAATACCCTGGCGCCGTCCTGCCAGGGCCTGGGAGGACAGACCCAGCCAGCACTGGGCTCCTGGGCTCGGGGAGGCGCAGCCCATTGTGCCCAGGCTGCAGTGATCAAGGCAGTCGGTCGGGGGGGACGCTGGGCTCCTGGGCTCGGGGAGGCGCAGGCCATTGTGCCCAGGCTGCAGTGATCAGGGGCAGCGGTGTGTGGGAGGGGACACTTGGGTCTTAGCAATGCAGCAACAATAAATTACTATTTTTGTTTACTTGCTTGCTTTTCTGTCGTCTGACAAGCCTGGTCGGGCCCCCCGGGGCGCTTCTGGGAATGCACAGGCTCTGTTGACTGTATCCAAAAGAAAACTGGAATTCTCTCTTAGAATGTTTCTGTGCAGCCCTGTGATGCCCAGCACGGGCCCTGCTTCACCTCTGCAGGAGTAGGGTCCCCAATCGATCCCAGGAGGGAGGAGAACGCGGGGCAGGCCAGCGTGCAGGGGAGGATGGGCGGGGCGGCCCCTCCCCCCCAGCCCCCGGTGAGGGCACACACATCTGCTCAGTGGGGGCACCAACGAGCCCCTCTAGCGTCACCCCACGAGCCCAGTGAGCAACATGCTGGCCACCTTTCCTGGCGCTGGCAGCGGCTGGAGTGTGCGCCGGCCAGGCTGACTCACAGTGAGGGTGCGTTCTGCAAATGCTGCACACGGGTTCACTTCTAGAGGCTCATATGCGAGACCCTCTCCACCTCTGACTTCTTCCCAGCCACAGATTTGCTCCAGATCTTTCTCTGGCTCCCCTGACAGCGCACCTGAGTGACGAGACAGGAGAGCTTGCCCGGCGTGGGAGCAGACGCCGCCCCAGAGGCACCCACGGATGCTTTGATGTTGGAGGACACGTGACTGGAAAAGGAATCGTTCTGGGTGGTAAGAGAGGCTGGCTGGCTTGAGGGCTGGAACGAAGTGCGTCATCCGCTCATCCCACAGGGCCCCTCGCCCAAGGCAGGAGACGCCGGGGTGGGCCTGGCTGGCCCAGGGGAAGCCCATGCCAGGAACCAAGTCCTGATCCTGCCACCACCCACGGCAGGGGCGAGGGCGGCCGGGCCTTTGGAGGGTCCTGGAGCCCTGGGCACAGGAAGAGCCCCTCAGAGCTGCAGGCTGGCAGATCTGTGTCCGTGTGTGTGGCACAGAGGCTCACCATGGGAAGGAGAGAATTGCTTCACCGCACGTACCCAGATGCCCCCATTAGGCACGTCTGAGCGAAGGGCTGGGAGTGGGCAGGTGAAGCTGAGGTACTCGGGCCTGAGGATGGTGGCTGCCAGACCTGTCCCGGGCCGTCCTGGATGGCCGTTCCTGGGAGGGGCAGTACCAGCTTGGAGAGCCGGCTCCACTGGCCTCCCTTCAAAGAACAGCCTCCTCCTGGGCTGGAAGCCAATCCAGATGGAGAGGAAAGGAGAAGGTGGGAGGTGGAAGGAGGTCTGCGCTGGCCTCCGGCAGCCAGCGTGCCGCGGCACTGTTCTGGAAGAAAGGGAAAGGGCGAATCCATGGCTCCGCTCATGGTCTCTGGAGAAGGCTTTGCGAGGCCACTTCGGCCAGACCCATCCTGCTCCAGCTCCAGCCGGGTCCATCCAGCTCTGTCCTGCTCCAGCTCCCACGGAGAAAGAGAAAGCACGGTTGTGACCCTCAGAATGCCACAGCCTGCTGAGCCCGAATATGCAGGCAGAGCCGGCACCCAGAAGCCCCTCACTCCAGCCCCTCCCCCCCAGGGGCGGGACTTTAATTAGGGCCACTTTCTTCTCCACAAGTTTGGAGACAAAGGTCACTACCATCATTGTAGAAAAGAAGACGCAGGAATTTCTGAAGAGGGAAGATGCAACAGGTGCTGAGTGAGAACTCAGCCTGAGACTTGAGTTGGGATCAGGGCTCCTTCACTGAGCTGTCTGGACCTGTAAGCCTGACCTGGATCCCATTTCAGGTCTTGGAGCAAGGTCTGTGAGCCAAGACCACCCTTCCACAGAGGGCATCTGAGAGAAGGGGGCAGACAGCTCATGTACCTCCTGCAGAACTGCCCTGCTGAGGGCATAGACAGTGCCCATGTCAAGAGTCAGGGACACAGACAGTGACTAGAGATCAGAGGACAGTGCACAAGACACTCCCTGGGGTCCTCCCATCATCCAATCAAAGCTAAGAGTTGTGCCGGCAGTGTGGGCAGTGCAGGCAGAGCAAAGAGTAAACACAGCGCAGATAGTGCAGACAGGGCAGACAGTGCAGACAGTGCAGACAGTGCAGACAGGGGAGACAGAGCAGACAGGGCAGACAGTGCAGACAGTGCAGATAGTGCAGACAGGGCAGACAGTGCAGACAGTGCAGACAGTGCAGACAGGGGAGACAGTGCAGACAGGGCAGACAGTGCAGACAGGGGAGACAGGGCAGACAGTGCAGACAGTGCAGACAGTGCAGACAGTGCAGACAGTGCAGACAGGGGAGACAGAGCAGACAGGGCAGACAGTGCAGACAGGGGAGACAGGGCAGACAGGGCAGACAGTGCAGACAGGGCAGACAGTGCAGACAGGGGAGACAGTGCAGACAGGGCAGACAGTGCAGACAGTGTAGACAGGGGAGACAGTGCAGACAGGGCAGACAGTGCAGACAGTTTAGACAGTGCAGACAGGGCAGAGTGCAGACAGTGCAGACAGTGTAGACAGTTTAGACAGGGCAGACAGTGCAGACAGTGCAGACAGTGTAGACAGTGCAGACAGGGCAGACAGGGCAGACAGGGCAGACATTGTCCGAGAGCCATTTTAGTCATCAATTGACGTTGGTAGTTCAAACTCTTTTGTACAAATACTTAAAGATAATGCAAAATAAAAGTTAAAGTTTACATATAATAATATATAAGTAAAAATTAATAGAAGTTCAAAATGAACATTGAAGATGATACTCATTCATCCCAGGACCAGAGTGCTGTTGATGTGATTTCTGCTGGACATTGTGTCTTCCTGCCTCTTGGCGGGACAGGATGTCTGGGCACTGTAGACGTTACAGATGAGGCCCAGGTCCTCGCTCACCTCCTGTGGCATATCAGTGGGCTGTGGTGTGAGGACAGGCGGCGTGCACCTGTCTACGTGGCACAGGAGGCTGGCACAGGAGGCTGGCAGGGGAGGCTGACACGGGGAGGCTGGCTTGGGGAGGCTGGCTCAGGGAGGCTCTCATGGGGAGGCTGGCTTGGGAAGGTTGGCTTGGGGAGGCTGGCTCAGGGAGGCTGGCACAATGCTTGGTGGATACAAGCTGGGGACTGACTGTCAAGTGACACAATGCAGCAGGTGACACAACACCCCCCTTCCTGGGTCTCCCTGCGCTGGGTGGCTGCTAAGACTCAGAACGTGGTGAGAACTGCTCAGCCTGCCACGTGTCCAGCGGTGACACGGCAGCCGCTGGGTGCC
This sequence comes from Dipodomys ordii, assembly GCF_000151885.1. NCBI lineage: Eukaryota > Metazoa > Chordata > Mammalia > Rodentia > Heteromyidae > Dipodomys > Dipodomys ordii. The sequence goes on from NW_012267454.1 coordinate 440,619, forward strand.
GCCCCGTGTGGAGCCCTTCCTGCTCCACTGGCACGGGCAGTGAGCACATTCATGTGGGCACACTCACCATGCTTCTACCACATACATACACACGTGTGTGCACACACACAGACCCACATGCATGCACACACACGCGCACACACCCCGGCCCATCTGGGGAAATGAGCAGAATTTCCATAACGAAGCCCATGGAAGAATCCAGCCAAGAGATCGTATGCAGAAAGAGCAAGGACAGGAACACGGGTGGACAGAGGGATGGTTCGGGAGGGCAGGGGAGCTGGGCAGAGGGCAGCTCCGGACCCAACATGGACACCAGCTGGGGGGCGGAGACCAGACCGGCCAGCCCCTCTGCTGCCCGGTGCCGTGCAGCGTTCTGGGTCCCCGGCTGCAGGGGTCAGGCCCGGCTCTCTCCCCTGTCGGCAGAGCAGCGGTGATGGGCACAGGGCAGGGGAGGGCCTGGCGTGGCACAGGCAGCGTGGGCCGGCCTGTCTCCCCCAGGTGTCGTGGGGTGTAGCAGGGCTGAGGGCTTCTGCAGGCGCAGACCTGGGGCAGGGGAGGAAGGCGGCAGAGGCCCGCAGGCTGCTGGCAGGGACTTCAGAGGCCGGATGACAGCCCCTTGTCTCAGAGTCAATCCGGCAGGGCTGTGTGCCGGCGCAGCCCCCCTGATCCCTGGTGGGCCCCAGGCTCCCGCCCAGCTCCTTCCTGGCTTCCAGGCGGGCTGCCAAGTGACCGCAGAAGAGAAAGGCCCAGGGCAGAGGACACTGACCCAGAATGGCGGAGACTGGGACGGTCAGCGCGGCCCCCGGAACGGCCAGGCCCAAGTCAGGAACTCCCGCAGACGTGGCAGGGTGGACGGTGTGTGCCACAGTCAGGACCTCCCGGGTTCCCGGAGACCGCCCTGCACCGGGAAGGCGGACAGCAAGTGTCTCAGGTCTGTATCAATAACTTGAAGGGCTCAGGCCTCTCTGGATGCGGGATTTCCCTGGGAACATGTGGAAACTATGACAGTCCCTGACACCATCGGCCGTGACGTGGTCCCTGACACCATCAGCTATGACATAGTCCGTGACATCATCAGCCGTGACGTGGTCCCTGACACTATCGGCTGTGACATGGTCCCTGACACCATCAGCTATGACATAGTCCGTGACACCATCGGCCGTGACGTGGTCCCTGACACCATCGGCTGTGACGTGGTCCCTGACACCATCACCTGTGATGTGGTCCCTGACACCATTGGGTATGATGTGGTCCCTGACACCATCGACTGTGACGTGGTCCCTGACACCATAGGCTGTGATGTGGTCCGTGACACCATCAGCCGTGACGTGGTCCCTGACACCATCAGCTGTGATGTGGTCTGTGACACCATCGGCTGTGACGTGGTCTGTGACACCATCAGCTGTGATGTGGTCCCTGACACCATTGGCTGTGATGTGGCCTGTGACACCATCGGCCGTGACGTGGTCCCTGACACCATCATCTGTGACGTGGTCCCTGACACCATCGGCTGTGGCGTGGTCTGTGACACCATTGGTGGTCCCTGACACCATTGGCCGTGACATGGTCTGTGACACCATCAGCTGTGATGTGGTCCCTGACACCATTGGCTGTGACATGGTCCCTGACACCATCGGGTATGACATGGTCTGTGACACCATCGGCCGTGACGTGGTCCCTGACACCATTGGCCGTGACATGGTCTGTGACACCATCAGCTGTGATGTGGTCCCTGACACCATTGGCTGTGACATGGTCCCTGACACCATCGGGTATGACATGGTCTGTGACACCATCGGCCGTGACGTGGTCCCTGACACCATCGGGTGTGATGTGGTCCCTGACACCATCAGCCGTGACATGGTCCCTGATACCATCGGGTGTGACATGGTCTGTGACACCATTGGCTGTGACGTGGTCCCTGACACCATCGGGTGTGACGTGGTCCCTGACACCATTGGCTGTGACGTGGTCTGTGACACCATTGGCTTGACGTGGTCCCTGACACCATTGGCTGTGACGTGGTCCCTGACACCATCGGCCGTGACATGGTCTGTGACACCATGGGACGTGACGTGGTCCCTGACACCGTCGGCTGTGACGTGGCCCCTGACACTGTCGGCTGTGACGTGGTCTGTGACACCATTGGCTTGACGTGGTCTGTGACACCATCAGACGTGACATGGTCTGTGACACTATCAGACGTGATGTGGTCTGTGACACCGTCTGGTGTGACGTGGTCTGTGACACCATTGGCCCAGTTGCTGTCAGCATCACGCTTGCCACGTCTTCTTTCACTGTTTCTCGGCCGCAGACCTGGCTGGCATTCTACCTGGTGCCATCCCTGGCATGGGGCTCAGGACCTGGTGACTCTGGCCTCCTCCCCCTGCCTAGCCCCATGCCGCAGCCCCTGCTCCGCAGCCTGGCACAGCCAGCCCTGCCTGTGGGCACGCACTGCCCATCCCGCAGGATGCGCACTGCATCCGCGGCTCACATGCCTTCTCTGGGAAGTCTGTCAGGAGTCCCACGCTGTGGCTCTCCCAGGAGGGAGAGCCCCTAGCAGGCTCTAAGGAACAGGACCTAGGTGGCGATCTATACCCCGGGGCCAACACAGGTGAGTGCACTGGTGCCTGGCCTAGCTCCCCCCCCCCCGCTTCCTGCCATGGCCGCTATCTCCAGAGCCCCTTTCTTTGATGTCACCGGAATGAGTGACACGTCTCAGGGACTGTGTCTACAGAACACAACAGAAGTTTCCGAGCCCATGGCCGGAGGGAGCTAGAGGTGACCTGCGGGGAAGTTCCAAACTCAGGACCAGCTCAAAGTGTGGGGCGGGGAGGGGGGCTCTGCTGTGAGCCAGGTCCCTGGCACCGTGCAGCCGGAGGGGCGTGGCCAGACCTGTTACTCCCACGGTGCACCCGGGCCTGGCAGGCGGTGGGCACCCACGGTGCACCCGGCCCGGCAGGCGGCAGGCACCCACGGTGCACTGGGGCCTGGCGTGTGGCAGGCACCCACAGTGCACCCGGGCCCGGCAGGCGGTGGCCACCCACAGTGCACCCGGGCCTCAGGCGGCAGGCACCCACGGTGCACTGGGGCCTGGCGTGTGGCAGGCACCCACAGTGCACCCGGGCCCGGCAGGCGGTGGCCACCCACAGTGCACCCGGGCCTGGCAGGCGGCGGGCACCCACGGTGCACCCGGGCCTGGCAGGCGGCGGGCACCCATGGTGCACCCGGGCCTGGCGCGCGGCGGGCACCCACGGGTGGGAGCACAGCTGTGCCGCCAGAACCCAGCAGCTCCCAAGTTTCCAAGCAGCCGCCTGCTCTGCTCGCGGATGGAAACCCCGAGCCCCGCGGCGCTCAGCGCGGTGGAAGGGAAGATGGCGAGCTGGTGCCCCGCGGCGCTCAACGCGCACATACCCAGTGCCACAGCCACACGGGGGAGGCTGATTCCGGCAGCCCAGGGGCACCACGGTGTTGTCACCTGTGAGGAGGGGACACATCCCTTCCCCAGAGCACATGCAGCCCGGGGGCCCTGCCCCTCCCAGCGGACCTGTGCTTCCAGCCAGAAATTCCAGACAGGGTCTGGAAGGCAGATGACACCCACTGCCCACCGGCTCCTGGCACAGCAGGGCACCGCTGAGCCCTCGTGCCCTGCCAGAGAAAGCCCAGGTCTGGAGGGCGCAGCCGCAGGGTTACCGCCCACCACACTAGAGCTGGTTCCCCACTCTGGGCTGCTGCGCGCTGGACCCAAAAGGCACCTCGTCAGGAAGGGGGTCTCTATCCTGGGGACCCGAAGACGAGGGACTGGCCCTGCAGGCAGGCCCCCACCCCGTCTGGTGAGCACAGAGGGAGAAGGCTCGGATGGCCCCCAGGGGCCTAATGCTGTGGCTCCAAATGTGCGTAGGCTGACCACGTGCCTGGCCACAACTCCTGCTTCTCATTGCTCACAGACCGACCTCATGATCAGGACCCTTGCTTAGGCTGCTGAGCGGCTCGGGTGGGCTCCAGGCAGATAAACAACTTCTGGTCTAACTTCCCAGCCTCGCTCAGCACCAGGACCTTCCTGGTTCCTTTGGGCTAAGCACATTCTAGCAACAAGCCTCTCCCCATCAGACATCCAGCAATTTCCCCCCCCCCCAAGGCTCGGCATTGTTTAGACAGTGACTCTGAACCAGGCCATTTGCAGGCAAATGGTTAGCTGTTTGTCTCTTTGTTTAACGTCCTTAATTTCTGACTGCTTCTTTTGTCTTCTGGTTATACCTTATAATCATTTTGATTACAGCTCTTGCACTAACTTTTCAGACAAGTTTGCCTCTGACATTTACAAGCAACTCACTTACTTGCGTGTCTTAAAAAAACACACAAAACACAAATGTAATTGTCTCCTCTGGTTACAGTGTCCCCAGCGTGTATTGGGGAACATTTTGTTTGCAGACATTGTTGCCCCACCAGGAACCACACAGGGCCCCGTGGTTTGCACACTCGGCCTTGCTGGCTCCGGTTGTGAGGTGGGGGCCTTCCGAGCCCAGCCTCACGGAGGACAGAACTCTGGGCCCTGCCCACGGGCCCCGGCCTGGGCCTCTGCCTCCCCAGGAATTGGGTGGTCCAGGGCATCTCTTCTCTCCATCATCAGCATTTCACAATAGCCCTGCTCAGAGGTCTGCCCTCACTCCACTGCAGAGACAGCAGAGGGATCTGTTCCCCCAGCAGGACTCTTGGGGCCTCACTGGGAACGAGACGTGTATGCATGCATTGTGCAGGGGGAAGTGACGCCCGTGTGTGCATGCATTGTGCAGGGAGAAGTGACACCCGTGTGTGCATCATGCAGGGGGAAGTGACACCCGTGTGTGCATCATGCAGGGGGAAGTGACACCCGTGTGTGCATCATGCAGGGGGAAGTGACGCCTGTGTGTGCATCATGCAGGGGGAAGTGACACCCGTGTGTGCGTCTTGCAGGGGGAAGTGACACCCGTGTGTGCGTCTTGCAGGGGGAAGTGACACCCGTGTGTGTGTCGTGCAGGAAGAAGTGACACCCGTGTGTGTGTCATGCAGGGGGAAGTGACGCCTGTGTGTGCATGCATTGTGCAGGGAGAAGTGACACCCGTGTGTGCATCATGCAGGGGGAAGTGACACCCGTGTGTGTGTCATGTAGGGGGAAGTGACACCCGTGTGTGTGTCGTGCAGGGGGAAGTGACACCCGTGTGTGCGTCATGCAGGGGGACGTGACACCCATGTGTGCGTCATGCAGGGGGACGTGACACCCGTGTGTGCATGCATTGTGCAGGGGGAAGTGACACCCGTGTGTGCGTCGTGCAGGGGGAAGTGACACCCGTGTGTGCGTCTTGCAGGGAGAAGTGACACCCGTGTGTGTGTCATGTAGGGGGAAGTGACACCCGTGTGTGCATCATGCAGGGGGAAGTGACACCCGTGTGTGCATCATGCAGGGGGAAGTGACACCCGTGTGTGCATCGTGCAGGGGGAAGTGACACCCGTGTGTGCATCATGCAGGAGGAAGTGACACCCGTGTGTGCGTCTTGCAGGGGGAAGTGACACCCGTGTGTGTGTCATGTAGGGGGAAGTGACACCCGTGTGTGCGTCGTGCAGGGAGAAGTGACACCCGTGTGTGCGTCGTGCAGGGGGAAGTGGAGCCCGTGTGTGCGTCGTGCAGGGGGAAGTGACACCCGTGTGTGCATCGTGCAGGGGGAAGTAAGTGGCGCCCCTGTGTGTGTGTCGTGCAGGGGGAAGTGACACCCATGTGTGCATCGTGCAGGGGGAAGTAAGTGGCGCCTGTGTGTGTGTCGTGCAGGGGGAAATAAGTGGCGCCCCTGTGTGCGTCGTGCAGGGGGAAGTGACACCTGTGTGTGCATCATGCAGGGGGAAGTGACACCCATGTGTGCATCGTGCAGGGGGAAGTAAGTGGCGTCCGTGTGTGCGTCGTGCAAGGGGAAGTGACACCCATGTGTGCATCATGCAGGGGGAAGTGACACCCGTGTGTGCATCGTGCAGGGGGAAGTAAGTGGCGCCTGTGTGTGTGTCGTGCAGGGGGAAATAAGTGGCGCCCCTGTGTGCGTCGTGCAAGGGGAAGTGACACCCATGTGTGCATCATGCAGGGGGAAGTGACACCCGTGTGTGCATCGTGCAGGGGGAAGTAAGTGGCGCTCGTGTGTGTGTCGTGCAGGGAAGTGCCACCTGAGCACGCACACAGTGCACCCAGCGTGACTGAGGAGTGCTGTGGGTGGGGGCCGCTCAGGACCTGGGCTGAGTTCCTAGAGTCACTTTGACTCCCAGGGACCCTGGCGACCTGGAAGCCGTGTGTTCCCACCTGGACTGGGCGTGCACTCGCACATAGTTGTAATCTTTCACAAACAGGCCATAGCTCCTGGGACGACATCGCACAGTGTCTACAGCAGCACAACAAACCACCACAGACTGCCCTTTGTGATCTCGGCTTCTGCGTTCTGGACCTTGCTTGGCTTTGGATGCAATCAAAGTGCCGGCGGGGGCCGTGGTCTCGTTCGAGGGTCTGCTGTGGAAGGACCTGCCTCCTTCCCCAAGGCTGCACAGGAACAGAGACAGGAGCAGAGCAGGCAGGGTGGCAGGAAGGCTGCCTGCCACGGCCCCTCCTCCTCAGAGGACCGGGGCCACCAAGGCCATGGGATGAACTGCAGACATCACAGACCGCAGCTGCCGGCTGTGCGGGGAGCCTGGGGAGGCCTTGCAGGAGTGGGCTCGGGACCAGCGTGCATGGGTCTCAGGGCAGGAAGCTGAGCCAGACCTCCCAGGGCCTGCACAGACACGGCCCTCTGGCTGTCCTCCGGCTGGGCAATGTTCCCCCAAGGGGCCAGGCTGCTCCCGTGTCACCCCACTGCTTTGCGGAGCCTGAGACCTCCCCACGAGCCACTCTTGTTGCTCACCTCAGATCTCTTCTAGAAACGTTGGCCAGAGCAGACCTCATCCGGCACAGCGGAGGACAGAGCCCAGTGCAGGTAAAGTGGGCAGGGCCCTGGTTGGTGGTTGGGTGGAGAGGGAGGGTCCAGCTGAGGGCCGGCTCAGAAGCTGGAGGGGCTTAATTCCCCAGCACACCCGGAACTTGCGCCCTCCCTGAGAGGCTGCGGCCGGGGCTAGCCCTGCAGCCACTGCACGTGCACCCTGGATTTCTGCAGAACAATGAGAAATAATCAGCGACCATTTGTAAGTCACCGGTGTGTGGTGTGAAGAAGAGGACAGTGCCCCACTCCGGCCCAGTACGGGAGGCCCAGGGAAAGGGCAGGGTCTGAAAGAAGGGGAGCAGGCTCCCGGCCTTGTCCACGCTCCATACACAGGCCAGAGCCGTGCACAGTGAAAGCACCCTGGCCGGCGGCTCCAGCTCGGCAGAGCCCATGGGCACACAGGCCTCTGAGCACGCTTCAATCCCTGCAAACGGACCCCTGGCTCAGCTCTCCACAGGCAGGTGACTCACAAGCCTAGTGCTTTAGATGACCTTAGAAGTGAGTCACACACAGAACCCACCTCAAACAGGGTTTCCCCTCCACACGTGTGTCCCTGGGCTTCTCAGCCCCTGCCAAGGGGCTCCTGGGATAGGGGAGGTGCAACCTGGGCCCATCGGGAGCCTCCCGTCCGCCCGGCTGCCGCTGACCAGCGCTGAGGCTTCCGCTCAGTGCTTGGTTAATTGTTCAATGTGGAAAGCGGACGGTTCCTCTCCAGTGGTCAAGCCCAGGAAGCGCAGCCGGCCGTGTGGAGAAGCAGGGACCCGCTGGGGCCATCCTGGGCTCTCTCCAGCATCTCCGATGACTTGATACATGCCAAGCTTGGCGATATGTATCATTGTTGTGTTAATGGGACAATTACAATTCTCTCACATGCCAGAACAGGTCTCATTAAATCTAAGCAAACAGTTGGTACTTAGGAGCTTCGCATTACAAATCTAATTAAGACTCTATAAAATAAAATAATTCGAGTCTGCATTCAACCATCCCATTATCTCACATGGTATATGATTGCTGGTTTATTAAACAAAAACAAAGAAAAACAAATTCCAAACGGATCTGTTCATTTGTTTGGGAGTTGGCAAAACAATACACAACTCAATCATTCACAATAGGCCGTCCTCACCAGACTGTCAGCTGTGGTCTGCAAGTCTCCGGAAGCCCATTCTGCCTGGGGCCGCAAAGCGCGGCTCTGTACTGGGCAGCCCTGCTGCCCCAGCCCCGGTCGTGGATCTGGAACCCAGACACCAGCCAGGCGGCTGTGCAAGGCCTGGAAAAACAACCCAGGCGGCTCGCCAGTAAACCTCAGTCCGGGCACCTTGGCTAGCAGACATGCCCTGTGTTTATAAAACCAAGCACGGCAACCAGGTTCCCGCAAACTCCGGGCAGGAATGATCTTCCTTCCGTGTTACTACGCCAGTGAGACGTGTGTTCCAAACACAGATTCTCAGAGGTGCAGCACCGGACAGCCCCCACCCTCCTTGGAGCCTCACCCCGGCCCTGGGTGCGAGGCTGCTCCTCCGCCAGCTACCGTGCTCTCCCCGTCTGTAGACACGGCCTCAGTCTCCCCGACCACCAAGCCTCCTGCCTGGGAGGCAGCGGGGGCTGGCACTGGAATGGCTCTTCACCATGAGCTCTTGCCGTGGGGAGCGCGATGGGGTCCCCACTGCGGCCCTCAGATAATCCGTAGCAGGCCCTGAAGCATTCCCGTTCCCATGCCCAGGGACAAGGCAGGGAAGGCCTGCTGCAGCTGAGTGCCGACACATGTCCCCAAAGCCGAGGGCACTCTCCCTGGCTCCGACCACCTCTCCATGAGCTGCAGTCTGAATGTTCAGGCTCTTCCGGGCCCTGCAGCTCCATCTTTAAGATGCACACACATCTATACACACCTGCACAGATTCACACATACACCAATGAATCACAGCACAGATGTCAGACATCTTAGATAGCAGGGGTGCACACCTTCCCCTCTGTTCCAGGACAGGTTCTGGGCTGGGGTGGCCGAGAAGATGCGTGAAATGACCGACTCCATCACCGCCCCCCGGGGCATTGGCCTCCAGAGCCCGCTCTGCTGACTTACAGAGAAAGGGCTCGTGAAAAACAATGTCTAACAGTTCTTAGCGCTCCTTTTTAAAATCATCGTCAAGTAGAGGTTTCCATTCAAACGTCTGTTTATGGGTAAAACTGTCTGTCTGTTTTTGTCAAGTAGCTGTAAGAAGGGAGTTCTGGGCATCTGGGATACATGCTCTTGGGTTTTCCCAGACGGACCGTTCAGGACAGGCAGCCAGAGGGGCTGGGCAACGTCCCAGACGGAAGCCACCTGCATCCCTCCAGCCCCCAGCCGCTGAGCCGAACAGCAGGAGAGGGGACAGCAGTCAGGCTCGACACCCGGGCGGCAAGTCAGGCGTCCTGGTGCCGAAAGAAACAGTCTGGGGAGGAAGGCAGGGCTCGCGCCGCGCCGTACGTGGAGTCGGGGATTTTGGTCCATCCCGGGAACAGTGCTCTGGGGCAGAGCTGCTCATCTCATGACAAGCAGCAGCAGAGAGAGAGAATGCCCCAGGGCCTGGCTCTCTCCTCCTCCCCTTCCATCCAATCAGGTCCCCGGCATCACTTCCGGATGGGTATTCCTGGGTTAATTCATCCTTCCAGAAACGACTCCCAGACTCACCCAGGAGTGTGGCTCACTGATTCCCGAGGTGTCTTTCATTCTGATCCGGCTGATGATCAGCCATCACAGACAGAGAAAACAAGCAAAGGAAAACTGTTTGTGGAATGTCCAAGTAAAATATCCTATTTCTGGGGTGGAATGTCTGCTCCACACAGTTGTTGGAGCTGCACGTGGGTGGTGGTGATTTCCAGCAAGGTCTGTACGTGCTGGCGTTGTTTGGCACCAGCTTCACAGCACGTCTCCACCTTTGCCTGTTCTCAGGCTGGCCGGGCCTCAGCTCCCGGGAGCCTCCACTTCCCCCCCCCCCCCGCCTCAGCTCCCGGGAGCCTCCTATCCCCCCACTCAGCTCCGGGAGCCTCCCCCCCTCCCCCCCGGCTCTCTGAGTGTTATGGCGGAGGGAGGCATGTGGCATGACCTCACCCTGCTGTAGCAAGGGAAACCATGAGACACGACTCCGTGAGAAGCAACTGACTCCAGGCTTAAACACCCGTCTGTTATTTTCTGACTGCTCAGATGTTCAGGGGAGGAAAGGGGGGTCGCCCTTTTAAGAGGCCCAGGGGAAGAGGAAATTGGGGGCCCCAGGGAAGGTGTGCTGCTGAGTGAGGGCCAGCACTATCCGGCGCTCTGGACCGGCCACACCCACGGAGCACAGCCGTGGCCCAAGAAGACCTGGACGTGGAGGGGCAGGGTAGACCCTCCTACATCCCTGCTCTTACCCAAGAACAGATATAGTTGGGCTGAGAAGCAGCTGGCTGGGAAGATCGTGGTTCAAAGCCAGCCTGGGCAGGGAAGTTCCCTAAGATTCTTATCTCCAATTAGCCAGCAGAAAACCAGAAGTGGAGCTGTGGCTCCAAGTGGCAGAGCACTGGCCTAGAGCAAAAGAGCTCAGGGAAAGTGCTCTGGCCTTGAGTTCAAGCCCCATGGCTGACAAAAAAAGTACACACACACACACACACACACACACATACATAGTATCATTTCTATAACAATTTCTGTAACAAATCCTGGGTGGTATCCGTGAGGTATGTTACAGGTATTATTATTTCGTCCTGCCATTACTATTATTTAATCTACCGTTTAGCAGAGGAGGAAATGGAGCCAAGTCAGCTGACTGGCAGGTGGATGAGGCCAAGGTGTGGTCGGATGGGGAGCCACCTGCCAGGAGCCCAGGACTCGTCTTTTTCTGCCAGAAACGCCGGGCCTTGGCAGGGAGCTATCTCCTTTCTTTCTTTCTGCCTTTTTTTGCCTCAGGTTAGGTTTTCTCTTTGCACCTATGGGTAAGGAGGTTTTGCAGTTTGTCCTTTATTAAGTGAAATAGCCTAAGGTTAATGTTCAAAATGAACGCCGAAGTGTTCCCTGCAGGGCTCCGGCGGGCAGTGTGGGGGCTCCGGCGGGCAGTGTGGGGGCTCCGGCGGGCAGTGTGGGGGCTCCGGCGGGCAGTGTGGGGGCTCCGGCGGGCTGTGTGGGGCTGGTGTGGGGGCTCCAGGGGCGGTGTGGGCCCATCCCCCTGTAGGGCTCCGGCGGGCGGTGTGGGCCTAGCTCCCTCTGGGCTCCTGCGGGCAGTGTGGGCCCAGCTCCCTCTGGGCTCCGGCGGGCGGTGTGGGCCCAGCCCCCTGCGGGGCTCTGGTGGGGGGTGTGGGCTCAGCCCCCTGCGGGGCTCCTGCTGTCCGGACGCTGAGGACTGGGCACGCTGCACTGGGTGCCTGGAGCTGCTGTGATGGAGGATGGCCCCCGGCGTCCCCCAGGGCCTGGCCCATGACCTTAGCCGTGGGGAGCCTGGGGTAGCCGGTTTCCTGCTGGAGGCCGGGGGCTGGCCCTGGCCTCCTGCCCTGCTGCCCCTCACAGGGGGGGGGCGGGGGAGGACCGCCCTCCTGCGAGGCCCGGGCCCTTTGCTCCACCCTCAGAGCCAGAGGAGAAACCTTTCCCCATCTCTGACCCTAATATCCGCCTCGGTCTCCCCTACTAAACACCATCTGCCGAGCCCCATGTCCACCTCGGGGCAGAAACTCTCCGTCCTGAGCCTGGATCGAGGACATCTCTGGCCGTGATTCTGCACTGTCCCCGCAGCCTGGTCACCAGGCTCCCCACGGGCTCGGCTCATCTCACGGGACTGCGGGTGGCAGGACTGCCCTCCCTCTCCCCCACTCACCACTCAACGCTGCTGCTCGCAGCTCACAGAACCAGCAGCCAGCAGGTGTGACCAGCCTGGCACCTGTACAGCGCCACTGGACGGGCGAACACCTGGAGCCCGGGACTTCACCCAGCATCCAGCCTTGGCTGCCCGGGCCTCCTGCCTGGAGCCCGGGACCTCACCCTGGCGTCCAGCCTTGGCTGGCACTGGCCTCCTGCCTGGAGCCCGGGACCTCACCCGGCGTCCAGCCTCGGCTGCCCGGGCCTCCTCCACGCCCCAGCAAGCCTGCCTCACCTGTGAGCACAACCCGCCTTCCGGTGGGCCTGTGGGGAGGCGCTCACCGTCCCCGCGGGAGCCTTGGCCTCACCCGGTCACCCACCTCGGGGTCTGGAGCCCCTCCTGAACAGCTGCCAAGCGCTTTATCTGCTGCTGCCCATGAAGGCCTCCAGGAACCTGCCAGATGGCTGCGCTCGCTCGTTTGTTTGTTGTTTGTTATTCAACTGTTTGTGTGAGCTCACATGCCAGCGTGCTCCCTGGGTGACGAGCAGCCCGGCCACGGATTCTCTGACAACCTCAGCACAGGCATCGCTGTCTCCAAGGACGTAGCTTCTCCGTGTGTGTCTGTGTGTATGCGTGTGTGTGTCTGTGTGTATGTGTGTGTGTGCACATGCACACACGCATGTGTGCACAGCCGAGAGCTTGCCATCTCCCTTCTCATGTCAGCAGGACTAAATCCTGAAGGCCGGAGCAGAGAGAGGTCAACTCAGATGAGGGAGGACCAACCGATGGAGGCCTGGGGTTAGGATGGACGGTGCCCTGTGGGCCTGGGGTGAGGACCGATGGGCCCTGCAGGCCTGGGGCAAAGTCGGGTGGGGCCTCAGAGGACAGCCAGGCCTGGGGTTAGGACAGACAGGGTGGACGCCCAGCTTCTGCTGGCTGAGAACTGTGGGGTGTGGTGCCGTGACCCAGCTGCCAGCACCACAGAGGTCACGACCCCTGCACTGCAGACTAGTGCGTCCCAGGCTCACACACAGGACTTCTGCACACTCTCACACGCACACACACACCTCTACATTTTCACACTCAGATGCGTGTATGTGTGGAGACCCTTGGTCACCGGCTCACACTCATGTGTGCACATATGCACACACACAACTCTCACATTCACTCCTGTGTGCATGCATAACAGGCACACAACTCTACCACAGTTGGTCTACATGTATGAGAGCGTACATGTGTGCATATGCCGCTTGCATGTTCACGTCTGCACATGCATGCAATTCTGTCACACACATGTGTGCAATGCATGTGACTTTATCCTGTGTGCCTTCACTCTCACATCCTCACACCTGCGTGTGCTCGTACATGCACTCTGAATCTTTGCCTGAGCTACCCCCAGGGTCACATCAGAGCCCAGCGTCCGCTGCCTGCAGCCCCTCCTCCTCCTCACACTGCCAGCACCATGCAGGGCTCTGCAAGGCACCTCATCCTCTGGAAGAGAGGAGACTGCTCCAGCAGCGGACGAGGCTCTGAGGCTCCGGGCCAGGCTGTCCAGGGGAGGCCTCTCTTGGAGGGCGTGTGACCGTGGGCATGGGCGGGTTTGGCTGCGGGAGCATGCCTGGAGTCCTTGGCCTCAGTGTCAGAATCAGACGCCCTATGTGCAGAGAGCTGAGGGCGCAGGAGGACCCCAGGATTCAGGCAGACCTGGGCCAGAGGCCTGCTCTTCTGTGTGATCGCAGCTGCAGGGCCAGGGAGGCCCATGCGGACACCATGCACACGCGCACACGCGCTCTCTGAGCAGTCCAGGAGTGCTGCAGCCGCTCTCCTCCCTGGGGTCCTTGCTAGAGGCTGACCTTGTTTCCGGCAGCCAGGCTGGCTGTGTCCCTGCCCCGGCAGCACCAGCAGCCTAAAGCTCGAGTCTGTGTGGGATGTCTCTGCCACGCACTCTGGGAGGGGTCAGCGTTGGGGGCTGGGCCACGGCTGCGGACTGCCTATTCTTATCCTTCCTTCCAAACGCATGCTAACTAGCCCTGCCCCAGCCGTTAGTGGACGGCGGCAGGACAGGGTCATGGCCCAGCAAAGGGAGCAAGGCCAGGGGCCCCGAAGACTGGCCCAGGCCTGTGAGTGAGGGGAGGGGTGGCCTGGGCTCAAGGAGCTGAGCTGGGCAGGGGCTGAGCAGGCCCCGCGGTCCGAAGTGCTGTGGGGCTCCGTGCTGTGGGGAGGGTCCAGGCGTTCGCGGGGACTATACCCAGAAGTAGGTAGGGGGCTTGAGTCCATGACCTGGACCAGTTCCCTTGGACGGGGGCTTCCGGGGTCTGCCGTGTCCCCTGGAGAGGATAGGGGCCTCCTCCTGGATGGCAGGCGGGCTCAGGAGGACGAGGAAGCGGACCAGACGTTGCCCACGGGCGGAGAAGCGGTCTCAGCTCTCGGTTCTGCATTCGGATCAGCTGCGTTTCAGGGAGACACAGGAGTGGAGTTGGTACCAAGGCTGAAGGGAAGGGGCCTGATGCGTCAATCCGGGGCATTGTCCCGGGGCTCACCTGCGCTCCCAGTGGGGCAGGAGTAGAACTCTGTCCGCCCGCCGCCCAGGCTCGGAGCTGGTCCTGAGCGCTGCCTGGCGATTCATTCCTGCCGCTGAGATTCCCTTCACAGCACAGGCTAGAGAGGCCACGCCAGGCCTCCCCGGTCTGCAAACCGAGGCCTGTGATGAGGGGCCTCTGCCTTCCCAAGAACACAGCCACGTTTTCCCAGGAAAAAATGGAAAACACGTTTAGGACAACGTGTTTATTTCTTTCCCAAACTGCTCAGAGCCCCTAATGATAGGCCAGAGCCCACTGTGGTTCCCGCAAATGTTAGGAAAGAACTCCATGAAGGTCGGGTTTCCTTTCATGAAAAGAAACATTTCACCAGGAAGCACAGGCAGATTTAAAACAACAACAACAACAACCCAGCCAGGAAATGAAGAGCCAGGGTGTGCCCATGCGGGCACACCGCCGGAAGCGGGAAAGGGCTCTGATGCTCTGGGCCCAGAACCGGCAGGTGCTGGGGCGCAAATGCAGCGGGCATTCAGCCAGCCAGAGTGTCAGCAGCGGAGGAAGAGGCTGGGCTCCCGCACCCCTGGAGCCAGGTTGAAACCCAGGCTTGCCGCATCACCTCTACCACTGGTCTCCCGTCCAAGGCTCCCTGGGCTGGGATGTCCCCTCCCCTCCCCTCCTCCCCCCCTCCCCCCCCCCTCCCTTCCTCCGCATCCAGAAGTAGCCTTGGTCACCAGCTCTCCTCTGCCACGCCCTGAGTCTGCTGAGCACTCGACCGTTCATCTCCCACTCCCACCCACACTGCCCTGGGCCACTCAGCCCCTCTGGGGGCTTCAGTGCTACCCCCTGCATCATCAGAAATCTGTGCCGGTGCCCGGCGCCCCTGCCTGCAGCTCCAGACCCACAATGCAAACCGCCGCCAACCCTAGTCCACAGCCGCTGCAGCTGCCCTCCAAGAGCACACCTGTGGATGCCTGGCACTCCGATGCCTGCTGGAGGGTGGGCAGGAGTCCCCTGGGGACAGGATGGAGGGACTGGCAGGGGAAGGGAGCTGGAGCCTGCAGACTGGAGCTGAGCAGATGTCAATGGCCACTCCATAGAGCAGAGACCAGCTGGATGGCCCTGCGGTCAGGAGGCTACGCCAGCGGCCCAAGAGGGGCTCACACAGACAGACACTCAAGTCGTTCACAAGGACAGAAGCAGGGCAGGTACAAGCCCAGCCTCCCGCTGGCGCTCAGCCACTCAGGCACCGGGGCAGGTACAAGCCCACCTCCGCAGGCGCCGGCTGCCAGGACATGTGGTCCTTCCAGGACAGTTGCCCAGGTCCCAAGTCACTGGTTCTCTGAGAGGAAGAAGCAGCTCCCTTGGGGCCCGTGCCCTCCTCCCTGGAGGCCGCTTCAGGTGCCCAGGGTCAGCGGAGGCCACGGCCGCCCCCTGGCTGCCAGAGGGAAGGACGGGGCACCGGGAGTGGAATGTTTCAGGGACATCCACGATTGGCGTCTGTGGGGTGCAAGGCCAGTGTTGCTCAGTGTCTTTCACTTGCAAGAACTTGGAGAGCTCTTTTATGCGTTTGCATTTGTCCTATGAGGCACTTGAGGCTCAGGGAGAAAATCAAATGTGTTTAGTGTAGAGACTCAGTTTCTACACACGTGAGGGCATCGAAGTGACTAAACTGATCACGGAACTTGAGCACATGACTTGTTCCTGACCTTACAGACAGGGCTGCGTTCGGGGGATGCAGCTTCTGCACACAGAGCGTCCTGTGCCAAGCGTGTGGTGACGGCACAGGATTTCTCTGGTGGGAATGGCTGGCAGAAAGTTCACTGAGAAGAGGAAGGTGGGCATCTTTCTAATTCAACTCTTCCAGGATTCCCATTGGTGACCCAAGAACACAGCTGCTCCAGAGCCAGGCCCGGCTGAGGAGCACTGGGTCACTTACAGAGAGAAAGACATTGTGGTGTTCAGACACTGGAGCCCCCAGCTCCAGAACATTCCAACTACATACTGATCTCTAGGGAACTGCACACACACACACACACACACACACACACGCATGCATGCATGTACATATGCACACTCTGACATGCAGGTGCATTCTCGCATACAATATGCAGACACACAGGCACACACATGTTTGCTCACAGGTACACATGTGCATGTCTATCCGTGCACACACCCATGTGGCAGACAGCTAAAGTGACTTCATGGCCCAGCAAGGGCGGCACGGGAGGGCCACAGAGGAGAGCAGGGTAGGTTGGGAGCTGGGGCCGGGCATCTGGAGCGAACCCGGCTGCAGGCTCCACTGGCAGAGGCGGCCTGGAACCTGTGGAGGCAGGGCTGCGAGATCGGGCAGCTGCAGGGCCTTCCCTGGGCACCCAGGCCCTCCCAGATCAGCCCACCCATGCTTCACAGGGCCCCTGCACCTTGCATGGGGTGGAGGAAGCCCTGTCTGCTTCTCCCATGGGGGGTGGTGAGGGGCGTTGGGTTGTGAGTCCTGGGGAGCTTCCTGCTCCATCACTGTGCCCTGCTGGGCTTGCTCAAGCACCCATGAGGCAAGTGCTTGTAGGGAAGGCTGGCTGCACCCTCCGCATCGAGTGCTGGGCTGCAGGAACCAACACCACAGCTCCATTGTGCCATCTGCCCCTCGTCGCCAGGCACGGGTGGAGACAGCTGCGGGGGGGCAGGCCTTGCAATCCCACAGCCTGACTCCTCCCCGGCATGGGCCCCTGACCCAGTCCTGGAGGTTCAGAGCCAAGAGTCTCTCCTGGCTCCCACCCGCCCTGGGGTGCCGGCCGCCATCGGGGTCCCGGGTTCCCAGAGACCTGCCGGGCCAAGACCCCTTCCCAGGGCCAGTTTGGGTTCTGATCACATCCCACATTTGGGTGGATGTCGCTCTCTCGCTGTGCTCAGCCTATAAAATTCAGCCAACTACACACTGTGACACAAGCATTTTTCTGCATTAAATTACATTTCAGTAGGAAGTTGTTTAAATGCTACATTTCAAGGCAATTTTCCCAAGAAAGGCCTTGTAAGCAGCTGCTTCTGAGCCATTCGTCTCCTTCCCAACGCCTCGGGTGGGAGTGCCGCCGTCCTCATTAAAATCAGAAACAGATTTAAGGAATAATGACCCTTTAAGGTGATCTATAAACAGCGGCGAGCTAAGCAGCCATTGAACGTAGCATGGCAGTTCTGTGCAAAGATGAGTAAACAAATCTTCCAGGTATTCTGGGAAGGTGAAGAGCCAGATACACGAAAGGGCAGAGTTTGTGCCATAAAAAAAAAAAAAAAGGAAGAAAGGCTTCCCCGAAGGACAAAGGAAGAATTGCACAACCATTTCCAGAACACGCTTAAAGATCCGCTGGTGACCAGGCCGCCCAGGGGAGCCAGCTTTGCTCCCAGCGGCTGACAGACACACAGAGGCTCTGTATGGGGCGTGCACACCACCGGATGCCCGTGTACCTCGACGCCCCAGAACCCCTTCCTCTGGACAAAGAAAACAAGACAAAGCTGTGGCCAACAGCGCCGTGTTCTCCTGGAGGGGGGGGATTAAATAGAATGAGCACAATCTCCACGACCCCACTGCTGGGGAGAGGCCCACAAGAACCAAAAGAGGGTGCCGGTGGCATTTCCGCATCCTGGGGAGAGCTGCACAGGGAGGCGGCAGCCAGGAATGCGGCCGCGGCCCGGCCTTGTCAGCCTTCTGGAGGAAGAGGGAGCCAACGCTGGACACGACCCAAAACACCCGAAGGGAGCGTGCTGGGTGAAACCGGCCACGGAAGACACGGCCCGGGGCCCGCTTCTACAAGTTAGCACGGGTGGGGGGGTGAGCATGCTGCGAGGTGAGCCAGTCCCCGGACGGATGCAGGTGATGTGCACACACAGGTTGTCGGTGTCTCAGACCCATGGACTGGGGGGAGGAGGGGTTAACACCCTGCTCATTCACCCCAGGGTTTTTAAGGAGCAGGTCTGAAAGATAAGACTCTTCTTTAACCAGGGAGCCGTTTTGAAGGTCCTAGGCAGCTGAATGCTCCCGGCACACACCTCCAACATGGCTCCAGCCCATCAGGTCCAAAACATCCCAAAAAGAAGCCAGGGGCTGGGAAGGTGGCTCAGTGGTAGAGCGCCGGCCTTGAGATGCAGAGCTGAGGGACAGCGCCCAGGCCCAGAGCTCAGGCCCCAGGGCGGCTGCACGGTGGCCGTGGCGACCTGATCTGCAGACCATGTTCTCATAGGCCCCAAGGCACCCAGCTGCCTCTGTCCCAGCCTCCTGCTCCAGGCCACCCCCTGCCCCACTCACCGGAGAGCTGAACAAACAGCATGGCCATCCCTATTCTCCATCTTCTAGAAGGCTGGTGCTCTGGGAGTCCCTGGGCGGGAGGGAAGGCGTCTCTCACCCCTCCCGCTTTGCCCTGTTCACAGCTGGGCACAGATGCTCATAGAACTTTCTAGGAAACTAGCAAGGGAGGAGGGACAGACTTCTGAATTCACGCCTAGTCCCGGAGAGCTTAGGACGAAGCAGGACACAGCAGCTGGACTCAGACCCACGGGGACCTCCGACAGGGCTCCCACAGGAACCCAAGGGGCACTCAGGGGCTCTGAGCCCTTCCATCCGAGCATTGCCCCTTCCACGCTGGAGCATTAGGCACAGCAGAGCAGCCAGAGGCAGAGCCGGCCCTGGGTCCCCAGAGCCAAGATGTCACACAGGCCCTGGGGACGGCACCTGAGCCTGCGGCTCAGGAGCAGGTCACTCACTGGGGCCGCGGTCCCAAGGATGGACGGGGTTCCGAGATGGATGCAGGAGGAGAGAAACAAATCCTGGGGTGTGAACTGCTGCTGGCTGCCCCCCCTCCAGGGCCCCCTCACGTGACAAGGCCTGTGTGGAGCTGTCTGAGCGGCCACGGGGAGGCCCCTGACATGAGAGGTCACACCTGCGCGCACTGGCTGCATGGCCACGGTGGGTGTGCAGAGGTGCACAGAGCTGGCGAGGAGGCCGCAGGGGATGGAGCTGACCGCAAGGGGCACGCGGCTGCGGTGAGAACTCACGCCTGCAGGGCAGGGCCTGGCCCAAAGGCCCCACACTGACACCTGCCCTGCGAGCAGTGAGTCCCTGGGTCAAAGCCAGTGAGCGCGGCTTCAGGTCCCTGGGTCAAAGCCGGTGAGCGCGGCTTCAGGTCCCTGGGTCAAAGCCGGTGAGCGCGGCTTCAGGTCCCTGGGTCAAAGCCGGTGAGCATGGCTTCAGGTTCCTCCGGAGACATCGCAGGAATGGCGACAGTCACGTGGACGGGAAGCTGACTCCAGGGTGGACAGACATCCATCAGCCCAGGGCCGGCCGAACGCCTGGCAGACAGCGAGGCCAGCAACGCAGGGGGGACATTCGGGGTCGTCCAGGATGACAGGCGTGTGCGGAGCAGATCGGGGGCGCTTCAGACACTGTGGGCAGGGCAGCCTAAGGATTTGGAGGGTCAGGATGGAGGCCAGGGGTACCAGGAAGATAATACAGTTTGATCCTAGGAGCGGAAAGAGAAAGTCTGACCAGAGAAGAGATGGGGGGCCATGCCACGCCTACTCCAGTCTGCTTAGCATGGGAAACCATCTATCAGACCAAGATAGGGGCTTCAGAGACCTATCTCTGAGTTTTGGGACTTCACCGAAGTCTACCTCGGAGAATGGGGCTTCAAAGAGGCCTACTCCTGGAAAGGCTGGCAAACCCCTGGGAAAGATGTGTTTCTGCCTTTCTTTTCCTCACTATATAAGAGTGCCTATTAATCTTTTACTGTTTCTACTGCTCTTTGTACTTACTCATTGTCAACTTTCCCTTATTCAAAGCTCTTTCTTAAGAGTGTTGACGACTCCAATATCTGATGAGTGTCTTAAAAATATGACTAACTCACCAGAGTTAAGTGCTACCCTGAAACCCCTCTTATGGAGGCTAGTAGACAAGCCATAAGCAAATATAAAAGTATTGGGGTTTCACAAAGTCACTTCAGCAGAAGAAATTGTTTGTAAGAGATTTGCAAGAAGCTCTAGGCTGCTAGAACAGAAAGAATGTATGGCAATTGCTGAGATAACTACTTAGGAGAAAGAACTTCCTGTTACTCTCTTTCATTTACTAAGAGACTTGCTAGATCTAGGCCTCAGTAACCTTACTATAAAAGAAGGAACAGGAAAGATCTTATGGGACAATTAAGGCCTCTATAGAAATAAGGTAATGGTTAGATGGTGACAAACGTCGAAACCCATTATATTTCTTAAAGATAAGCCGGAAACAAGTGCCTTTCAGGCGACCAGCTGGTGACCACCCAAGAATGAAGCCCTGCAGCAAAATTGTGTAACCTTTTGCCCTTTCAGGCGACCAGCTGGTGACCATCCAAGAATGAAGCCCTGTAGCAAGATTGTGTAACCTTTTGCCCTTTCTTATGGAGACTTTTTGCTATAAAAGTTTGTTATCCTCTGCATTAAATCACACTCAGCACTCAGCATCCACTCCTCTTGTGTGTGAGTTGTCTGTTTGCCATCTCCCCATCCTATTCCAGGTTCCTCCCCTAGGTGTCCTCCGTCGTCCCGACAGAACCCGGTCCGCGGCAGGGCCAGTGGGGGATATAGAGGCCAGCACCGGGACACGGGGGCCTCCTGTCATCCTAAGCATGACCCTCCAGAGGTCATGACTAACCTGCAGGTGACACGTGGTCCTGGGCGGGCCTGGGCTGGAGGAGGCGGGCATGGCATCGTGGGGCTGGAGGAGGCAGGCGTGGCCGGTGTGTGGGCATCTAGGGAGGCCTTGCCACTCCCCAGGCATTTTCCCGCTCATTTTCTGGGAAGCTCCCTGGCTTGCCCTTGTGTGCCAGCACCTGTGCCCTGGCTGTACTCTGCGGGCTCCGGGGCCTCCATCCCAGCAAGCAGCGACCAGCCCGCCGCTGGCAGCAGGAGGCAGAGTCGCGTTCTTGGGAAGGTGGCGCTGGCTGGCGCTGTCTTTTTGGAGTGCCGTGCTGGGCACCACCTCCCAACTTGCCTGGCAATGGCCAGTTTTTAACTTGGAAGCAGCAGTGACAGGTCTGCTTGAGGGAAGAGCGAGCCCAGGTCCACTCTGGGTCAGCTTGGTGTGCTGTCCAGCCTCTGCCCTCCCTTCCCAGCCTTGGTGCAGCACCGGCATCTCTCCCACCAGTAGCTGACACTTGTCTGTGTGGAATCAGAGACCACGAAGGCACAAGGCCTGTACCCACAGGCAGACCTTGGCTCCCGGGGATGGCCACCTTCTGTCCCTGCCTCTCCTATGCTAGACAGTGGAGCAGGAGCGGCTCCAGGCCTCACTTTGAAGTTCCTTTTTTGTGGGTGTGTCTCCATACTGGGGCTTGAACCCAGAGCCTCACTCTCCCGTAGCTTTTTGGCTCTAGGCTGCTGCTCTACCACTTGAGCCACCCCTCCACCGCAGGCTTTTTGCTCAGTAATTGGAGACAAGAGTCTCGCAGACTTTGCTGCCAGGGCTCCAGCTAGGAGTCTTCAGCTCTCAGGCTCCTGAGTAGCTAGGACCGCAGGCATGAGCCACGGTGTTCAGCCGCCTCTTCTGGCTTTGCCCACATTAGCAGTCCTGTTCCTTATCAACCCATGGGAAGGTAAGCAGGGAAAGCCCCTGGGGCGGGGGATTCTGCATGCGGTAATCCTAGTTTAATACAGAGCCAGCTCAGGGCTCACATGTGAAAAATTAAAAGAAGAAGAAGAAATGGAAAAAACTAAAGGAAGGAAAACCTCAGCTAGAAACTCTTCCAATAAGGCGCTCACAGCTTGAAACAGACATTGTTAACTTTTGCCGAGGCCTCTGCCAGCTTCTCCCCGGCCATCAGCGCATAGCAACCATGTAATATACGATTCAATTTTCTAAAGAATCAGTTAGCAATTAAACTGAGAATGTTTGGGGGCAGATATCAAATTCTGGAGAGAATTGCCATTTAAACTTTAACTTTTCTGAGCAACAAAGGGATAATAGGGAACAGCGAGGAAGTTGCTCTTGAGTTTCAGTGAGGAAATTATAAAAATTGAGGTCAGGTGCCCTCTGGGATTCTTTAAATGAAATCAGTGACCTTGATATGACACTAGGCTGCCGTGTGTGCTTAGGACTGACATACGGAGTGTTCATTTGATGCTGTCCCAATTACCAGATCTGGAGACACACACCGGCCCATTGGTTAACACTGAGGACCAATGCAGGGACAGGAATCGGTTTTCCTGCCGAGAGCCATTTGGGTAATTATTACATCATTTCTGGGACATACAAAGTATCAGTGCAGGCAGACAGCCTTGGGCAGCCAGCAGGAGCACACATATCTATCTTGTCGTGTACCCACTGATGTTCTGGGCCAGCGTTCTCCACCCCTGTATAAGCAGATGGTTCTAGAAACAGTACATATGCTGTAGAGAAGACATGCATGCAAGAGTCACTCAGCCCATCTTCACTGCTCCAGGGATGGGAAGGGTGTGCAGAGGATGGCCGATGGATGGAGCACCGCAAGGCATGGGGAGCACTGAGCAGCACTGAGAGCACTGGGGATGGGGGATGGGCGGAGCACTGCGAGGCGTGGGGAGCACTGTGAAGCACTGGGAGCACTGGGGATGGGTGGTGGATGGAGCACTGCCAGGCGTGGGGAGCACTGGGGATGGGGGATGGGCGGAGCACTGCGAGGCGTGGGGAGCACTGCGAGGCGTGGGGAGCACTGCGAAGCGTGGGGAGCACTGGGGATGGGGGATGGACAGAGCACTGCGAGGCGTTGGGGGTGCAGAGATGGGTGGTGGACGGAGCACTGCGAGGCGTGGGGAGCACTGGGGATGGGTGGTGGACGGAGCACTGCGAGGCGTGGGGAGCACTGGGGACGGGGGATGGGCGGAGCACTGCGAGGCGTGGGGAGCACTGGGGATGGAGGATGGATGGAGCACTGCCAGGCGTGGGGAGCACTGGGGATGGGTAGTGGACGGAGCACTGCCAGGCGTGGGGAGCACTGTGAAGCACTGTGAAGCACTGGGGATGGGTGGTGGATGGAGCACTGCCAGGCGTGGGGAGCACTGCAGACTGCGGTAGGACCTGGACTTCGCCTCCAGTTCAGAAGCCAGAACACTGCAGATGAGGTTTTGGGAGCCACAGGGGGCCTTGGGAACCCTGGCTTCCCAGTCAGGAAGTGATGGTGGAAATCCCAAAAACGTGAGACCTCAGGACCCCAGACGGGACCTGGGGACTGCAAGTGGGACTTCAGTACCAAGTTGGACCTGCAGGAAGCCCAGGCCGGCCCTGGGACTGCCCGCAGGGTGCAGGCCACTGTCGGTGAGATCCCAGGAAACAAGTAAGACCTCCGGGGACCCCAACTGACACCCAGGGACCTGAAGATGGGGCCTTGGGAGCTGCGGATGAGACCTTGGGGTGGACGGGTCAGACCTCAGTTGCTGCAGGTGGGACTCCAGGCCTGGCGCTAGCCCTCTAACCTGCCAGAGGTTTGGCTCCACTCCAGCTCAGTTATGGACAAGTAACCTGGAGCACATGCTTCTCACCTGAGTGCTCTAGCCAGGCCATCTCCAGCCACACCTTGGTGATCTGCCAGAGAAGAGACCTGGTGTGGTGGCCCCATGACCTTGAACTTGAGCTGTGGCCAGTCCCTCCAGGCCTTCTGTTCATTCAGCTGTGCGGAGGCCGCTTGTCCACCTGGTGTCAGCTGTGGCTTGGGGCCACACGGTCCAGGAAAGCCCTCTAGGAATCTTGGAATGGCTGTTGACTGACAGCCACGGAAGCTTGAGATTGTCCAAGGTCAAAACTGGCGATGATCAGGAAAACTGGACCAAATCACACACACAGGCCTGCTAACCAAATCTCAGTTGTTCTTGTAGTTTGAAGAACATGGACAGCCTAAAGCTCCACCAGAGGAAATCTCTGGAAGTTGAAAATGCCAGAGAAGGGCTGGGAAGGTGGCTCAGTGGTAGAGCGCTTATCTTGCATGCCTGAAGCCCTGGGTTCGATTCCTCAGCACCACATAAGCAAAAAGAAAAAAACCGGAAGTGGCGCTGTGGTTCAAGTGGTAGAGCGCTAGCCTTGAGCTGAAGAGCTGAGGGACAGCACCCAGGCCCAGAGTTCAGGCCCCACGACCGGACCCCCCCAAAAAAAAGAAAAGAAAATGCCAGAGAAAATACTGAGCGAGCAACACGTTGTGTGGAGAGCAGGTGGTTGGAAGCATTTGTCACAGACAGAAGAAAGCAGGCCCCGCGGTGGCATAAGTTCCCCTGGTTTTGCAGAATCTGCTCAGTCCAGGGCACAAGCCTCCGCCCACTGGCCAGAAGGGTTGCCGTTACAAACGTGACCAAAGATGCCCTGGCAGGTGCTTGCTTTTGTAGGCACACAGCTCCTGCAGCGTGGTTATTATATGGTAGTGGATTATTATTATGCTCATGGAAATTTACTTCAGAGAAACTAATGGAGCTCTAATTTCAGAGTCAAATCAGGGCTTGGGTCAGCCTGAAGCACAGAATGTGTGCAGCCCATGGAGGGTGATTAGCGGAGGACTATCACAGGTAAACCGTGGTCACCTGTGCAAGATTGGTTTGGGCAATGCTGGCACAAAATCTGGAAGAGCAGCAGGAAGTGTGAAGCGATTTCCAGTGAGGTGGAGCCCTGTCAGCACCCAGCAGGACAGCTGCACCCCAGGTCTGGCTTCTCTGGGCAGGGGAAATGGAGTCAGCTACAGCTCTCTGAGCCAGTGTGCAGGCTCACACAGCTGAGCAGCCCGAGGGTGACCAAGTCCGCGGGCTCCTCACACCCTCTGGCTCATCTTCAGGGTCTGTGAGGCACGGACACACTGCAGAGGCCCTTCGTCCTTATTCACAAGGCTGTGCACCATCACGTTGCTTAGAATGTGTGAGTCAGTCGGCTTCCCATCACTAGCATAAAACGTCTGAGAGAGTCAAGTTAAAGAACAAGTGCGTCCCCCTGGCTCAGTCTTGAGACTTCAGTCCGTGGCTACTGAGCTCCACGTGATTTTTGCTGCATAGTACATCATGGTCAAGAGCAGGCGCTGGGCCGACGCTGCTTCTGTGGTAGCCGAGTGGCAGAGAAAGACAAAGAAACAAGAGGCCAGGAGCAGGGCCTTCTCCTCTACTGCCTCGTCAAGCCACACCTCCAGCGACCTCACTTCCTCTCTCCAGGCCCCGCCTCCTAAAGCTAACACCACCTCTCAATCCAGCCTAGCTTCAACACATGGCCCTTCGGGGTGCACTCTGAAGACGTAACAGCCAAGTGTAAGAATGGAGGGATGAACTTCACGGTGATGTCATTACACACAGGCAGCTCCAGGGAGTCACAGGGACGTCGTCAGAGCTCGTGAGGGGAAGAGCGACCGTCTCCACGTGGGAATCCCAGCCTGCAGAAGGTGACTATGTTGGCAGACAGGGTTAGAAAGAGGTTAGTGAGGTTAACTAGGGCCCTGGGGTGACCGCGTGACCGGGGTGCTTCTCAGAAGCCTAGGCTAGAATTTCCTGCTTACACAAGGAGGTGACCCTCAGCCTGAGGATTTGGCTCTGCAGGAGGCCAAGCTCCCTGCAGCACTCAGCGTGCTCATCTTTGGAAGAAAAGGCATCAGTTACCCAGCAGCACACTTAACAAGAGCATCCCGGGGCCATTTGGAGGAAAGCACACCATTTTCCTGGCGGCCACCCTGGGGCTCGGTTCAGAAACCTTTCTTGTTTGCAGAGATATTTTAGTAGGTAAAGCTGTAAAGTCTTCCCAGACTCTGCATGAAATTCAACCCAGTTCCAATTGATGTTACAAAGGAGTGCTTTACTTGAAAAGTTGATATAAGACTCAGAGAATCCTAAGTGCAGAAAAATTAGCAAGAAAATTGTCTGACAGTGCCCACCTCCCATAAATCAAACTATAGAGTAGTATTCAACAGGTCAATTAGACACTAGTAAAAACGTACAGACACCGATCAATGAGACTGACATTGGCAAATGTACTGCAAAATGACATGTCAGCTGACAAATGTGTTTTAGGTCAGTATGTAAACCATCTAATATGTAGTATTGGGAAAATAGATTTCCCATTTGAAAAACTTAGATTCCCATTCATAGCATACTCAAAACAGATTCCTGATGAATAACTTCCCCATTTGTTTAATTATAACCACTGCAGAAGAAAATTCTAGGGTGGTAGAATCAACTCTAAATGGATCAAAGACCTTGAGGCAAGAGCAGAGACCCTGAAAATATTACAGGAAGGAATAGGGGATACACTAGGGCTCCTTAGCACAGGTCGAAACTGCCTAAATAAAGATTCAGAAACACAACAAATCAAAGAAAGTCTGGATAAATGGGATCACATTAAACTGCAGAGTCTCTGCATGGCAAAGGACATACTAGCAAGATAAATAGAAAGCCCACAGACTGGTAGAAGATCTTTACTAGCCATACAACAGACAAGGGTCTCATATAAAAAATATACCTAGAGCTCAAAAAATTAACCCCCCCCATCAACAAACCCTTAAAGAAACAACCATCCCATTAATAAGTGGGCTAAAGAATTAAAAAGAGACTTCTCTAGAGAGGAAATAAGAATGACCAATAGACACATGGAGAAATGTTCAACACTGCTGCCCATAAAAGAAATGCAAATCAAAACCACATTGAAATTGCACCTTACCTTAGTTAGAATGACCAATATCAAGAAAACAAATAGTAGATACTGGCAGGGTTGTGGCCAAAGGGGAATGCTACTGCACTATTGGTGAGAGTGTAAACTTGTTCAGCTACTCTAATAAAGCAATATGGAGGTTCCTCAAAAGACTACATAGAGCTCCCCTATGACCCAGCAATCCCACACCTGGGCATTTACCCAAATGATTCCAAGCAAGGCCATATTAAAGCTACCACCACAACCATGTCCATTGCGGCAATATTTACCTTAGCCAAGATATGGAACCAACCCAGATACCCCCCAATAGATGAATGGATCAAGAAAATGTGACACACACACACACACACACACACACACACAGTGGAATTCTCTGCTTCCATCAGAAACAATGTGATCGCCCCATTCGTAAGGAAATTGAACAACTTGGAAAAAAATCATATTAAATGATGTAAGCCAGACCCAAAGAAATATAGGCTCTGTCGTTTCCCTGGTTTGTAATGTCTAGGATATGTCTTGTATATGTCTAGGATAGTCCTAGCAGAGGATCACAATAGGCCAAAAGCTATGTACATATGACCATATAAAATGATGCTAATTGAAAGGAACTCCAAGATATGGAAACAAGAGGTCTCTTTTGTTGTTGTTGACCTTGTTGCCGTAAATATACTATATCGAGTTATTTCTTTCTTCTTTATTTTTTTCTTTTTCCCTTGGGTTTATCCGCAGTGGTCACTGTTTTTTATTTTGGTACCGTGCATTTTATATATGTTTATCTGATTTGGGGAAGGGAAGGGGAATAACAAAATGGTGAAACAAGGACAAAGGGTGAGCCAATGCAACAGTGATACAAGAAAGCGATGTTGGAAATGAACTGTACAGCTTGGCGGGGGAGAAATACAAAGGTGGGGGTAACAGAGTTGACCAGAAGCGTGTTCATTACCTTACTCATGGGACTGCAGCCCCTCCTGACAGCATCTTTACAACAAAATAGAATTTAAGCAAATTCTAGGGTGGGGAAGGTCTTCAGAATCAGGAGATGAAATTCAGTCCATAAATGTTGACATATGGGATCTCCATATCTTTTAGACTTCAGGAGAGTTGATGGAATTAAAAGCAAATGACAGACTAAGAGGAGCGTGTGAGGTCCTTACAATAGGCAAAGAAGTCGGTGCCGTGATAGTGGTGGATTCATGTCCGGTACTTTGATTTTAAATTTCTGTGGGAAACATATCTTTTTAAAGCTGTGGAAATAATTATAGGGCAACAAGAAAATAGAAGTTAGAAATGTGCTGGGAAAGAACAAAATGAGAGAATTGTTGGAGGCATGGTGAACGTTCCGTGTCTTAACCTGGCTGGCGCTGTGCCAAGCATTTCCACGTTACTGCATTCTGTTGTATCAAAATAAAAGTGGTATAAGCGTGTGAAGAGGCCACGCACAAACCCACAGTGGAGAGAGAGGTTAGTGAGTGTGTGTATTTGCGAATAGTCGCATTCCATCAGCTCTTCCTCCTCTAAAACACGGCTCTCACCCCAGGGCCTCCTGACCTCTTGCTCCCATTTCCTGCACCTCTTCCTGACTTCTCCAAAATCACCTGAGAAAGGAGGCTCGGGCAGTCACAGGTCCTGCAGATCTCCCTAGCCTGCGAGAAGCGCTCTGCCCAGCGCGCCGGCCGCTGCCCTCAGCTTGGGTGACAGAACCCTGCTTTAACCTTCCCTTTGCAACAGACGCCTGCTGCAGCCCCGGCCAGCCCGCTCTATGAGAAGGGCCTCTCCGAGGTCAGTCAGGGCCACGTGGTCTAGAGAAACTTCCGCCTCTGCGCTTTCCCAACGCCACCCCCTGACGTGCCCAGGGTAAGTGGCGTCCACTCAGTGCCAAACCACAGCGCTCAAGAATGGAAAATACCCTGCCACGCACAACAAGTACAAACTCTGCACAAACCCCGTGTGTGTGCGTTCTCACAACTGTCCTGTAAGGTGTGTATTGCAATAGAAACTTCCGATACAACAAGAGAGAGGCTCTCACACCTCCTCCCGAGACCACACCATAACCCGAAGAAGAAGCCAGCAGAGCATGGGCTGGCCGGTGCCAGCATGGGGGTCCCGCCCTTGAGGCACAAACCAGGGTCCCGGCACCGACTTCGATGGAAATCCCCGACATTCAAGGTATGACCGGAGGCAGCAGGGACCTACTGGCCTTCCCAGACCCTGCTAGAGTGACAGCCGCCAGGATGGCGGAGGGACACCCCAAGCAGCACAGTGCCGGCCCCCAGATGGTCCTTTCTCAGGACTGGACAAGGGGCCGGCGTGGCACTCTGGGGGCCCGCGGGCAGCCACACTGCGGCACCATCACGTCCCGCAGGTGGTGAGAGGTGCCTTGGGCCCTGCTCTGCGCTCACTGGGACAGTCCCAGGAGCTGTCCAGCCACAGCAACCATCTCCGTGAGATGCACCAGAGTGGACGTCCATGTGTGTAAACCCATGAATTATTGAAGAGCACTCAGGAATTTTTGTGTTCCATTTATACAAATCAATGAGCGGAGGGGGGCATTCAACCTTTGCTGGTTTTATGGCTCATAAAGACAGTATAACAGCATCAAGCGTGTGTTGAGAAAAATCCTGTTCTCTGCCAATAAGCAGAACAATTCAGAAGCAAAGGGCTAGGTCAGGAGGTAGACGTGCTGTGTGTGTGTGTGTGTGTGTGTGTGTGTGTGTGTGTGTGTGTGTTAAGTTCACATTGGTGATTTTCAAATGCATGCCAGAGTCAAGAAAATGGAGTAATAATGGATGCCCCGAGCCGTCATTCAGTCAATACGTATCAACATTCTGCTGTTCTTGCTTTATCTAATTCCCCACTTTTCTTAAAACCACATGTTAAGATAAATGATCCAGAGACCTGAATAAATGTAAAATGTACATGAATGGAAAATGTGGGTGCTGTAAAACTGACAATAATTCTTAAATAGGATCTACTGCCATACCGATAAAAATTCCAAGAAGACTTTTCTTTACCTTGTCAGAATGAGTAGTTTGTTTAGGCAGAAAAAGTGAAACACTCTTAAACTGAAAAAAAAATCCATTTGAAAAGGGGCAGTTCTATGTGTTACACTATTTGGTCGTAGAAAGCCTAATTAGAGTGAGTAGACTTGTCCTACCATCCTGAGGTCAAGATGGCTTTCTTAGTTTATTATCAAAACCAGAAACCATTAAGAAAAATATGAAATAAGGTGGCCTCTGGAAAATTATTCACAGACCTCTACATCTAAAATAAATTAAAGGCCAACTATGATAAGTAACAGTGAATCTGACAAACCTTCTGAACCTAAAATCAGCGCACAAACCTTGAATGAACTTCCATGTGAGCACACACACATTTATTTTTAAAGGGAAATTTACCAAAGACAGCATTTAGAATGGAATTGAAGCCATCAACCCTGAGAGTAAATCTCACAGAAGATACACAAAAGCATCCTTGCCAAAATCCACAAGACATGTCTAAGCTTCTCAAGCCACTGACAGTTTCCTCTATGGAGGGCTTTTCTCCCCCAGCGAGTCTCTGAATTTGATGCACCCTGATCAAACCCCAGATTTATTTATTTATTTTTTGCAGAAACTAACAAGCTGGCTCACAGACTTGTGTGGCCCCCATTCACTAATCTCAACAAATAAGCACAGATTAAACTACCAGTGCTAGTTCTAAAGCTGTAAGATCTGGCCAGCGTGGACGTGGAGCGAGGAAGCCTGGGCAGCCTGGGGTCTGGTGCCTGCAGACGTGGCATGCCACGCAGCCTGGGGTCGCTGGAGGTCACCCGCGGGCCGAGCCCACGACTGCCCCGACTGTGATGGTATCTGGTGCCTTCCAGAACATTTCCTTCTGGAAACGCTGTATCCTCACCAGCCAGCAGCAGGACCCCAGAATTTGGCAGATTCAGAGGACGCAGCTTCCTCCTCGTCCTGTCGTGTCTGTGTGAACTGTCGCCCCGCGGCTGCCGTCTCTCCGCGGGCTCATCTGCTTCTTGTAGTGAGCGGTGATGACTCTGTCTGACTTATACTTCAGGGCTTCCTTCCTCACAGTGCAGTGGGTGCCCACATGTGGCCTGGAACCACTCAGAGGAAGGGCCTCGGCCGGAGCCCTCTGTCACCTGCCCACAGTGGGAGGTGCTGGGCGGGCTGGGAAGAGGCAGTTCTTCGTCCCGTGTTTCTCATCCTCCCCGGGTCAGGTGATGACCGAGGGGAGATGGGTAGGAACGGCAGCATCCTCCGGCGCTGGGCAGGGGAGGCGCGCCTGCCTCTCACCCCTGTGGACGGGACAGAGCCTCGCAGGGGGCTGCAGACCCTCATTCCCCAGCGCCTGCCCCCATCACTTTGCAAACGTGGTCCCCACTCCTCACCTCCCACAGAGCCAAGGTGGCATCCACTCATCCGCTGATCTTTCCCTTCCAGCTTCTCACCGCTGTTCAACCCCTAGAAATTCTCGGCACCACCTGGTATGCGCATGCTAAATATCTACCTCGGAAGCACTCACCCTCCTCCGCAAGACGTAAAACATCATCTAACCTGATTTTTCTCTTGAAAGTCACGATACCACTTATTGGATAATCAGTCCTGTGCCGCTGATTTGAAATATCGCCTTAATAATACAGTAAATTATTAAGACAGGGCAATTTGCTTCTGGATGTCCAAATCTATTCATCAGAGCTATGGGTCCGTTCACACAATCATAATTCTGAATCTTAGGGCTTCGTCCCTCATACCCCACACCTCGTAACTGGTCATTTAATGAGCGCATTAATCCCGCTGTCGGCAATCACTGCGGAGCGTGTGATTTCAGTATTTTTACTGTGCCGAGCTCACGCCGCTGGCCCTGCATGTCCAGCACAAGCGCTCTGGCCAGCTCCAGGTGGCAGGTGGAACCTGTGTCTCTGGACCCCAGTCTGTCATCAGAATGCCAGGACATGTTGATGTTACGCTGTTCACTCCTGACTTCTTCCCACTGTCCTCACGACCACAGCCTGAGGCAGACAGGTGTGGCTTGGAGGTACTAGAGAAGACAGCCATCTCCCTGCAGACCCTCAGATCTGCTGGTGGTTTCTGGCGCAGGCCCTGGCGCCTCCCCCTTCTACAGACACAGCATCCATGCGGGAGACTCCTAGAGCACCTGCCGATAACTGCGTTCTTCGACATCTGCTCCCTTCCTGCCTGCTCTCCCTCCTGTCACTGGCTCAGGGAGCAGAGGAGCAAACAGAGATGGGCTTGTGGTGGGTAGGCGGGCCGGGGCCTGTCCACCCAGCAGAGGCCACGGGCCCCAGATTTCCTGTGGAGCTGCCCAGCACCTGTAGGGAGCCAGAGATGCCTGCTGCCCGTGCGTCTTTGTGGCGATGGCACAGCCGGTCACCGGGGAGGCTGAGAATCACAACCTGGGGAGCTCCGTGGATCTGGGTAATGACCTAGTGGTGAGCAGCAGAATGGCTGCTTGTGTCCGTGAGCACTCTTGTTGTGTGCTGCTGGTTCTCTGCATCTGCCCAAGTGGCCCCCACCCCGCCAGGATGACGTGTGGGCCAGGATATGGTTGATACTCAGCCTGAGTGCAGGGCTAGGGTGGAGGGGCTGCTTCATCGAGGGTCCCTGAGGGGAGACAGAGCTGGGAGGGGGATGAGGAGAGGCCTGGGAGCAGGGGTCCACCGCAGGGTCTGAGCGGCTCCCAGAGAGTACCTCGGTCCGCAGTGGCCTTGGGAGAAAGAAAATGCAAACTCCTTTACTCTACTAAAGGATCTCAGAAACATCTAGAAGTACTGTTGCGTCGTCAGATGAGACCGCAGACCTGGGTGGAGATGGCGTGCTCTTGCTGTGTCCGGTGCTCCTTCGACCGTGGGTGGCAGACACCTGGACGTGGTGGCGCAGTGTGACTCAGACGCCTCCCAAGCCAAGCCGGAGCTCCAGCTCGCAACACGCCTGCGAACGTGGGCCGAATCGGGCAGTTTCCCGATGTTACTAAGTGTGCTCCCAGTGTGGTGTGTGCCACGTCCCCTTCCACTCAAGCCCGCTATGAGCCTGGCACTGTTCGGGGCACCTCAGTGCTTGGGGCTCTGTGCCAGGGGGACCTCAGACCGCAGGCAGGGGTGACACGGGCCTGTTCATCTGCTATAATTTATGATGGCAACGCTTGTCTAGAAAGGAGGTGATGCTCTCAGCATTACCCCAAACGCACGTGCACACCTTCGCAGTAGCCGATGATCCGCTTCTCCGTCAATGTAGCACATTTAGATTCTTAACAAAAGTAGCAGCTTTCCCACGTGCATTACTGTGGGCCTTACTCTTGCTATGATAACTACACACGTTAACAGACGTGAAGTCTCCGCATTGTCACCAGGCACAGGTGGGCACGCCTGTCATCCTAGCTACTCAGAGGCTGAGATCTGAGGAGCGTGGTTCAAAGCCAGCCTGGACAGGAAAGTCTGTCTCTTATCTCCAATTAACTACCAAAAAGCCAGACATGGAGCTTTGGCTCAAGTGTTAGAGCACCAGCGTTGAGCCCAAAAGGCCAAGGCCCTGAGTTCAAACCCCAGGACTGGCACGTGTGTGTGCGCTCACACACACGCACACACACGTGTGCACACACACAGGCAGGTTCACTCAGGTTGCCCTGAGTGTGTGTGAACGCCTGACTACAGGACAATGAGCTTGTCGCGCTGCAGGGACTGTGTGGCTCTGGCCGAGACCCAGCGCAGGCCGGGCCGTGTTTACAGATAAAGTTGATGGACCTGCATCCTTCTGCGCCCATCACGCATCGTCTCTGTTGCTTTGTGCTGAAGCAAAGCTGCACCTGGGTGCCACCACTGCCCTGTGTGCTGCAGCCCCCCATGCAGGGCTCCCCAGGTGTGCAGAGCACCCCAGTGCCCCCCATCTCTACCACTGCCCTGTGTGCTGCACCCTCCCTCCCCGTGCAGGGCAGGGCTCCCCAGGCGTGCAGAGCGCCCCAGTGCCCCCCATCTCTACCGCTGCCCTGTGTGCTGCACCCTCCCTCCCCGTGAAGGCTCCCCAGGCGTGCAGAGCGCCCCAGTGCCCCCCATCTCTACCGCTGCCCTGTGTGCTGCACCCTCCCTCCCATGCAGGGCTCCCCAGGCGTGCAGAGCGCCCCAGTGCCCCCCATCTCTACCGCTGCCCTGTGTGCTGCACCCTCCCTCCCCGTGCAGGGCTCCCCAGGCGTGCAGAGCGCCCCAGTGCCCCCCATCTCTACAGCTGCCCTGTGTGCTGCACCCTCTCTCCCCGTGCAGGGCTCCCCAGGTGTGCAGAGCGCCCCAGTGCCCCCCACCCGTCCTGTCTCCACCACTGTTTCAGGGGAAGAGACCCGATGCAGACCCTAAACACACGTCCTGGTGTGTCACATTCTCTGAGGAGCGCTGCTGGAGAGGCCGGAAGGATGTGCAGGGATGGCGGCTGAGCCCAGCTGACCGTCCCGAGCTCCAGCAGCCGTTCACCGGGCACGGTGTGTCCCGCGGGGAGGCGGTGTGGGTGGGTTGGTGGTACGTCTCTGTGTGTGTGGGTGAGGGCCATCTCCACAAGGAACAGCACAGCCCCGCTGGCCACCTGTGGGCCAGAGGGAAGCCCAAGGGAAGCCCAAGGGAAGCCCAAGGGAAGCCCAAGGGAAGTCCCAAACTCCCTGCAGATGCGTTTTCTCCCATCACCTCCATCAAAGTCACCCACGGGCCAAGAGTCACACCAGGCTTCAAGCCAAGAGTGAGCCGGGCAGGCGCTGGCCCTGGGCTTCCTGCCCCATGGGTCCCCTCCGGGCCAGGGTGAGAGAGAAGGATGGACGTGGAGCCCTGGCCTTCTTGGGGCAGGTGGGCAGTGTCTGGGCCTGCCCTGTGGGGCCCACTCTGGGGGCCAGGGAAGCAGGATCGCCCGGGCCTCTGGGGCCCAAGCAGAAGCAGCAGTCACAGCAGCAGCCACCAAGCTCCGGGACCTTCCTGGGAGGCCCCACCGCGGGCAAGAGGGCCACGTGGGGGTAGGGGGGGCTGCCGGCTTTTGTCTCAGGAGGGTATTGGAGGAGGGATAGAAGCTGTCATGAGAAGAGCCGGGGGTCCCTTCCAGAGTGGAGTGGAGGAATCAGAGAGGAAGAGCAGGAGCGTCTGTGGCAACCGCTGTCCCCAGCGAAAATGGCAAAGGGCACTCTCGACACTGAGGCGGGGAGAGGGGTAGGGAGGTGAGCAGCGGGGGTCTGACAGGGCTGGACAAGCAGGCTTCCCAGAGAGACAGGCCCTCCCCAGTCGGGGGGTAGACCAGCCTGGTGCCCTGGACGGGAGGAATGGACCAGCCTGGGACGAGGCGGCTGCGAATAGCTGGAAGAGGGGGTGAGGCGGGTGGGAGAGAGCAGGGAGTGAGGGTGGATGGGGCACGGGTCCGTCATGGATAGCCCAGCTGCAAAAATGCTTCTAACTTGGTGCCACCCCCGTCAACTGGCACACATGAAGGGGCGAGAGCCGCATGTGCAGCCAGTCCAACACACGTGCCCATGCAGGGCATCGTGGGGACATGCGGGCACCCTCACCCGCCTCTGACGGGCTCTACCGCATGCTCAGAAGGACGGGAAGCAGCAGGTCCGACCCCCCAGCAGCGGCCTTGCCCAGCCCAGAACAGCCCTGGCCCCGCCCAGCCACTCATCCTGCAAGTCTGCAACGAGTCTTCATCTACCACCAGTTCGGATCAGTAATGATGTGTTTAATTGAAATTTCAAGGTTCATTACGGATGTGGATTAATTAAATCGAGAGGGAGGATAATGAAAAATATTCCCCCTGGATACATAAAGGAGCAGGCCTGCAGCAGAGGGAAGCGGGGATTGAAATCTACGGGCCTGCCAGCACCCCACACCCCCCTTGAAGGGCAGAGCCTCCTGCCGAGCCCTCCAGAGCAGAGACGGCGTCAGTGGATGCTGTGCCAGCTACAGGCCCAGGCTCCCTGTGACGTGGGAGAGCCATCCTGACCTCTGGCCCTAGGCATCACTTCCAAAGGTTCCAGACACGTCGGCTGCCTTTCCAGGCTCATGGTAATCCTGCCTGTGCTGGTCTCAGCGGGCCGCAGGGAACCCCAGGTGGAGTGCCCCTCTCCCCCGGCGGGAGGCTGGGGAGGAGGCCAGCCGGGGCTGGTGGTGCGACAGTCCTGCCTGGTCCAGGAATCTCAGCTTCCCCAGAGGCCTCCGAGGTCCAGCCCAGGGCGTTGGGTCCAGGGCCCCTTCTTGGGCCTGCTTATGTCTTCATAAGACTATCATCACAAAACCCTACTGCTGTTACAGAAGAGAACTGTGCCGACCCAGACGGCATGCACAATTGGCAGCAACAGTGTGCTCACCAAAACGCCAGGGGCAGAGTGCTGTAGTGTAGGGTCCCAGTGCATGCTAGGAGACAGGGCATCCGCAGGTGTGTCAGGAGACAGGGCATCCGCGGGTGTGTCAGGAGACAGGGCATCCGCAGGTGTGTCAGGAGACAGGACATCCGCAGGTGCACATCAGGAGATCCAGTGTTCGTGATTGAACTGTGCCCAGAACACCTCACTTAACTATGAAGAGTGAGCGCACAGAGCCTTTTAGATGCATCCATGGTCTGCAGGGCCTGCGAGGGAGGGTGACGGACTTGTACATGTCCCCTGGAAATCTCCCATAACAAATGACTAGTCCTCTACAACTTGGTGAAGCCAAAACCAGGTTGGAGAATTGGGATGTGGAAGGAAAGTGTGCAGGAGTGGTACACTCAGCCAGGATGCAGAGGAGAGCAGGATCCCCATGTGCGAGACCCAGTTAAAAAAATGTGCTGGTCCTGGGACTTGAACTCAGGGCCTGGGCACTGTCCCAAGCTTTGTTTTTCTGCTCAAGGCCAACACTCTACCACTTGAGCCACAGCTCTACTTCTGGCTTTTTTATTGGAGAAATGTCTCACAGACTTTCCTGCCGGGGCTGGCTTCAAACTATGATCCTCAGATCTCAGCCTCCTGAGTGGCTAGGTTGACAGGCGGGAGCCACCAGCACCTGGCTCCAGTTTGAAATCTTCTCTTCATGTCCATACACATACCTGGAAGGGTGACAGAGACCCCCCAGTCATCCTGTGAGCATGTGTGGGAAGCGGTGGGCAGGGTGCATCTGTCCCCTTCCACACTTCCCTCCGTGATGGGTTGGGAGACGTCCTGAGCTGCTCAGGAGCAATCTCCAGCTCACTCAGCTTGTCCATGGGTCACAAATGCCAAACAGCACGTCCTGAGCCCATGAGTTTGTTCCCGAGACCCACTTCAGAAAAACTAAAGAAAAAAAAAGCAGTCTGGGAAGAGAAAAAATAGTACCATAACAAAGTAGCAAAGGCAAAGTATAGAGTGAAAACACTGGACAATATAAATAACCATCACCAGCATTGCAATCATAATGGTAATAATAAATAAATAAATGCATAAATAAATAAATGCAATAAATAAATCCCAACTAGGTAGAGGACAGAAAGAACATATCAAACAGCACTAAAACTGCTGGTGGTATGATGAAATTCAAACCAGTTCCAACTCCTTGAGTTACTTCCAAGTATGAATCTTTAAGTGAAGTTTGGGTTCTGAGTAAGTCTGTGTGTTAAAATCCTCATGGCACCACCACGGGACCAGACATGCATTGTAGATTTATATAATTCCGAAATGTAGAAGAGGAAACATGGATTTTAAAAGGTAATCAATTCAAAATGAGGCAGAATGAAGAGAAATCACAAAATAAGCTAATAAACATAATTATAATAGATCCACAATTACAAAAAAACATAAATGGATAAAAATAGTTTAAAAACTGTCAGGGCTGGGATGTAGCTCAGTGGCAAAGCGCTTGCCTAGCAAGTGCAGCATCCTGGGTTTGATCCCCAGTACCAAAAAAGAAAAAAGACAAAAAAAAAAACCTGTCAGTGTTGGTTTTCATTTTAACCAGTACTGGGGTTTGAACTCACGGCCTCATGCTCTCACTTGGTTTATTTGCTCAAGACTGGGGCCCTACCACTTGAGCCACACCTCCACTTCTTTGATTTTTGTTCTAATTCAGCTGTATAGTGTTTGAAAATGTTGAAAGCCCATGAACACAAAAAAGTTGCATAATTTATTAGACAAATACAATGTGTTTATAACATTCATATGTATAGACAGGTTAGTGTTTCAATTATTCAATATTTGTGGGTTAAGATGCTGTGACACACAATGAGAGTCAGGTCTTACGTCAGTTCAGCTGGGAGTCTTACGTCCTTCCAAGCTTACTGTGTCCTAGGCGGCTGGCCCGGCCCGGCCGCTGGCCCGCACGG
>NW_012267454.1:479218-483331 GCF_000151885.1 Dipodomys ordii
CGGCCGCTGGCCCGCACGGCTGCTGGCCCGCACGGCTGCTGGCCCGGCACGGCCGCTCTGCTGCCTATCCCAGCGGAGAGGCCCCATCCACACGGGATCTGCCTGGCAGCACGCAGCGTGTCCATGCCCAGGTCACCGCGCTGTCCTGCAGCTGCGCGCTGAGCGGCCACACCAGAACAGCTCGGCAGTGGGCAAACTGCTGATTCCAGAGCGTGCACCTGCAGGGAGTTGTGGGAACACGCGGCAGGTTCGGGGCGCAGGAGGTTCCGGAACAGCAAGGCCATGGGTGTGAAGAGGTGAGAGGGCGCTGGGGTCAGGGAGACCGTAAAGGGCACAGAGGCCCCGGGAGGGCTGCTCCTCGTGGTCGGTGGAGGCGGACCGGACCCGCAGGCTCCACAGGACCCAGATGCACCACGCATGTGCAGGCTCAGCAAGACAGCAGCAGGGTTGCCCAGAGTGAGAGCATCTGGAGACTGTGGAACCGCACTGGGTGTCACGAGGACACCCTGGGGACACGGGGGACAGGGTCTGGGATCTCTCTCTGTCACTTTCTGAGATGAGCACACTATTTTAAATGTGGAAGCTAACATGCACTCAGACAGGGGAGAAGCAGACTCCACCATGAACCCAGGTACCAGATGGTTGTGCCAGCCTGCTCAGACTGCAGTCACGTTTTCTGTAGCTGGCGGCTGGTGTAGCAGCTGCCCTTCATTATAACTGAATCACAGAGAAGACATGGAATCCCAGCAAGGCTGAGCCCCTCCATGACCCCAGGGAAGGTGTGTACACACGCGGGCATGCTTTGAGAGAGGCTGTGTGCACAAGTGGGCGTGTTCTCAGCGAGGCTGTGTGTGCACAGATGGGCGTGTTCTCAGCGAGGCTGTGTGTACACGTGGGCGTGTTCTCAGCGAGGCTGTGTGTGCACAAGTGGGCGTGTTCTCAGCGAGGCTGTGTGTACACGTGGGCGTGTTCTCAGTGAGGCTGTGTGTGTACACGTGGGTGAGCTCTCAGCAAGGCTGTGTGCACAGGCGTGTTCTCAGCGAGGCTATGTGTGCACACAGGCGTGTTCTCAGCGAGGCTATGTGTGCACACAGGCGTGCTCTCAGCGAGGCTGTGTGTGCACACAGGCGTGTTCTCAGCGAGGCTGAGTGTGCACACAGGCGTGTTCTCAGCGAGGCTGTGTGTGCACAGATGGGCGTGTTCTCAGCGAGGCTGTGTGTGCACACGGGCGTGTTCTCAGCGAGGCTGTGTGTGTACACAGGAGTGTTCTCAGCGAGGCTGTGTGTGCACACATGGGCGTGCTCTCAGCAAGGCTGTGTGTGCACACGCGGGCGTGTTCTCAGTGAGGCTATGTGTGCACACGGGCGTGTTCTCAGCGAGGCTATGTGTGCACACAGGCGTGTTCTCAGCGAGGCTATGTGTGCACACAGGCGTGTTCTCAGCGAGGCTGTGTGTGCACACAGGCGTGTTCTCAGCGAGGCTGTGTGTGCACACAGGCGTGTTCTCAGCGAGGCTGTGTGCACACAGGCGTGTTCTCAGCGAGGCTGTGTGCACACGGGCATGTTCTCAGCGAGGCTGTGTGCACACAGGCGTGTTCTCAGCGAGGCTATGTGTGCACACAGGCGTGTTCTCAGAGAGGCTGTGTGTGCACACAGGCGTGTTCTCAGCGAGGCTGTGTGTGCACACAGGCGTGTTCTCAGCGAGGCTGTGTGTGCACACGGTGTGTTCTCAGCGAGGCTGTGTGTGCACACAGGTGTGTTCTCAGCGAGGCTGTGTGCACTCAGGTGTGTTCTCAGCGAGGCTGTGTGAGCACACAGGCGTGTTCTCAGCGAGGCTGTGTGTGCACACAGGTGTGTTCTCAGCGAGGCTGTGTGTACACGTGGGCGTGTTCTCAGCGAGGCTGTGTGTGCACACGGGCGTGTTCTCAGCGAGGCTGTGTGTGCACAGGCGTGTTCTCAGCTAGGCTGTGTGTGTACACACGGGCGTGTTCTCAGCGAGGCTATGTGTACACATGCGGGCGTGTTCTCAGTGAGGCTCTGTGTGCACACATGGGCCTGCTCTCAGCGAGGCTGTGTGTGCACAGATGGGCGTGTTCTCAGTGAGGCTGTGTGTGCACAGGCGTGTTCTCAGCGAGGCTGTGTGCACAGGCGTGTTCTCAGCAAGGCTGTGTGTACACGTGGGCGTGCTCTCAGAGAGGCTTGTGTGCACACGTGGGCGTGTTCTCAGCGAGGCTGTGTGCACAGATGGGTGTGTTCTCAGCGAGGCTGTGTGTGCACACGGGCGTGTTCTCAGCGAGGCTGTGTGTGCACACAGGCATGTTCTCAGCGAGGCTATGTGTGCACACAGGCGTGTTCTAACGAGGCTATGTGTGCACACAGGCGTGTTCTCAGAGAGGCTGTGTGTGCACACAGGCGTGTTCTCAGCGAGGCTATGTGTGCACACAGGCGTGTTCTCAGCGAGGCTATGTGTGCACACAGGCGTGTTCTCAGAGAGGCTGTGTGTGCACACAGGCGTGTTCTCAGCGAGGCTGTGTGAGCACACGGGCGTGTTCTCAGCGAGGCTGTGTGTGCACACGTGGGCGTGTTCTCAGCGAGGCTGTGTGTGCACAGATGGGCGTGTTCTCAGCGAGGCTGTGTGTGCACACAGGCGTGTTCTCAGCGAGGCTGTGTGTGCACACAGGTGTGTTCTCAGTGAGGCTGTGTGTACACACGGGCGTGTTCTCAGTGAGGCTGTGTGTACACACGGGCGTGTTCTCAGTGAGGCTGTGTGTGCACACATGGGCCTGCTCTCAGCGAGGCTGTGTGTGCACAGATGGGCATGTTCTCAGTGAGGCTGTGTGTGCACACAGGCGTGTTCTCAGCGAGGCTGTGTGTGCACAGGCGTGTTCTCAGCGAGGCTGTGTGTGCACAGGAGTGTTCTCAGCAAGGCTGTATGTACACGTGGGCGTGCTCTCAGCGAGGCTGTGTGTGCACACGTGGGCGTGTTCTAACGAGGCTATGTGTGTACACGCGGGCGTGTACTCAGCGAGGCTGTGTGCACACAGGCGTGTTCACAGCGAGGCTGTGTGTGCACACAGGCGTGTTCTCAGCGAGGCTGTGTGTGCACACAGGTGTGTTCTCAGTGAGGCTGTGTGCACACGGGCGTGTTCTCAGTGAGGCTGTGTGTGCACACGGGCGTGTTCTCAGCGAGGCTGTGTGCACACAGGCGTGTTCTCAGCGAGGCTGTCTGTGCACACAGGCGTGTTCTCAGCCATGCTGTGTGTGTACACGGGCGTGTTCTCAACGAGGCTGTGTGTGCACACGGGCGTGTTCTCAGTGAGGCTGTGTGTACACACGAGCATGTTCCCAGTGAGGCTGTGTGTGTACATGCGGGCGTGTTGTCAGCGAGGCCGTGCGTGCACACGGGCGTGTTCTCAGTGAGGCTGTTTGTGCACACGGGCGTGTTCTCAGTGAGGCTGTGTTTGTACACAGGAGTGTTCTCATCGAGGCTGTGTTCTCAGCGAGGCAGTGTGCACACGGGCGTGCCCTCAGCGAGGCTGTGTACACACGGTGTGTTCTCAGCGAGGCTGTGTGTGCACACGGTGTATTCTCAGTGAGGCTGTTTGTGCACACAGGTGTGTTCTCAGCGAGGCTGTGTGTGCACAGGCATGTTCTCAGCGAGGCTGTGTGGGCACACGGGCGTGTTCTCAACGAGGCTGTGTGTGCACACGGGCGTGTTCTCAGCGAGGCTGTGTGTGCACACAGGCGTGCTCTCAGCGAAACTGTGTGTGCACACATAGGCATGTTCTCAGCGAGGCTGTGTGTGCACACACGGGCGTGCTCTCAGCGAGGCTGTGTGTGCACACAGGCGTGTTCTCAGCGAGGTTCTGTGTGCACACGCGGGCGTCCTCTCAGTGAGGCTATGTGTGTACACGCGGGCATGCTCTCAGTGAGGCTGTGTGTGTGCACACAGGCGTGTTCTCAGAGAGGCTGTGTGCACACAGGCGTGCTCTCAGCGAGGCTGTATGTACAGGCGGGTGTGTTCTCAGCGAGGCTGTGTGCACACAGGTGTGTTCTCAGCGAAGCTGTGTGTGCACACAGGCGTGTTCTCAGCGAGGCTGTGTGTGCACACAGG
>NW_012267454.1:490314-496902 GCF_000151885.1 Dipodomys ordii
GTTCTCAGTGAGGCTATGTGTGCACACGGGCGTGTTCTCAGCGAGGCTGTGTGTGCACACAGGAGTG
Source organism: Dipodomys ordii (assembly GCF_000151885.1). Lineage (NCBI taxonomy): Eukaryota > Metazoa > Chordata > Mammalia > Rodentia > Heteromyidae > Dipodomys > Dipodomys ordii. Next base: position 490,382 of record NW_012267454.1, read on the forward strand.
TTCTCAGCGAGGCTGTGTGCACACAGGCATGTTCTCAGCGAGGCTATGTGTGCACACAGGCGTGCTCTCAGCGAGGCTGTGTGTGCACACAGGGGTGTTCTCAGAGAGGCTGTGTGTGCACACAGGCGTGTTCTCAGCAAGGCTGTGTGTGCACACAGGCGTGTTCTCAGCGAGGCTGTGTGTGCACACGTGGGCGTACTCTCAGCGAGGCTGTGTGTGCACACAGGCGTGTTCTCAGCGAGGCTGTGTGTGCACACGTGGGCGTACTCTCAGCGAGGCTGTGTGTGCATACGTGGGCGTGTTCTCAGTGAGGCTGTGTGTGCACACGGTGTGTTCTCAGCGAGGCTGTGTGTGCCACAGATGGGCGTGTTCTCAGCGAGGCTGTGTGTGCACACAGGTGTGTTCTCAGCGAGGCTGTGTGCACACAGGTGTGTTCTCAGCGAGGCTGTGTGTGCACAGGCGTGTTCTCAGCAAGGCTGTGTGTGCACGCGGGCGTGCTCTCAGCGAGCCTCTGTGTGCACATGTGGGCGTGTTCTCAGCGAGGCTGTGTGCACATGTGGGCATGTTCTCAGCAAGGTTCTGTGTGCACATGTGGGCGTGTTCTCAGCGAGGCTGTGTGCACACAGGCGTGTTCTCTGCGAGGCTGTGTGCACAGATGGGCGTGTTCGCAGCGAGGCTGTGTGCACACAGGTGTGTTCTCAGCGAGGCTGTGTGCACTGGCGTGTTCTCAGCGAGGCTGTGTGCACACAGGCGTGTTCTCAGCGAGGCTGTGTGTGCACACAGGCGTGCTCTCAACGAGGCTGTGTGTGCACACAGGTGTGTTCTCAGCGAGGCTGTGTGTGCACACAGGCATGTTCTCAGCGAGGCTGTGTGTACACACCGGCATGTTCTCAGCGAGGCTGTGTGTGCACACGGGCGTGCTCTCAGCGAGCCTCTGTGTGCACATGTGGGCGTGTTCTCAGCAAGGCTGTGTGCACATGTGGGCGTGTTCTCAGCGAGGTTCTGTGTGCACATGTGGGCGTGTTCTCAGCGAGGCTGTGTGCACATAGGCGTGTTCTCTGCGAGGCTGTGTGCACAGATGGGCGTGTTCACAGCAAGGCTGTGTGTGCACACGGGCGTGTTCTCAGTGAGGCTGTGTGCACACAGGCGTGCTCTCAGCGAGGCTCTGTGTGCACACGGGCGTGCTCTCAGTGAGGCTGTGTGTGTACACGCGGTCGTGTTCTCAGCGAGGCCGTGCGTGCACACGGGCATGTTCTCAGCGAGGCTGTGTGCACTCAGGTGTGTTCTCAGCGAGGCTGTGCGTGCACACGGGTGTGTTCTCAGTGAGGCAGTGTGTGCACTGGCGTGTTCTCAGCGAGGCTGTGTGCACACAGGCATGTTCTCAGCGAGGCTGTGTGTGCACACAGGTGTGTTCTCAGCGAGGCTGTGTGTGCACACAGGCATGTTCTCAGCGAGGCTGTGTGTACACACCGGCGTGTTCTCAGTGAGGCTGTGTGTGCACACGGGCGTGTTCTCAGCTAGGCTGTGTGTGCACACGCGGGCGTGTTCTCAGAAAAGCTGTGTGCACACAGGCGTGTTCTCAGCGAGGCTGTGTGTGCACAGGCGTGTTCTCAGCGAGGCTGTGTGTGCACACAGGCATGTTCTCAGCGAGGCTGTGTGTACACACAGGCGTGTTCTCAGTGAGGCTGTGTGTGCACACGGGCGTGTTCTCAGCTAGGCTGTGTGTGTACACACGGGCGTGTTCTCAGCGAGGCTATGTGTGCACATGCGGGTGTGTTCTCAGTGAGGCTCTGTGTGCACACATGGGCCTGCTCTCAGCGAGGCTGTGTGTGCACAGATGGGCGTGTTCTCAGTGAGGCTGTGTGTGCACAGGCGTGTTCTCAGCGAGGCTGTGTGTGCACAGGCGTGTTCTCAGCGAGGCTGTGTGTGCACAGGCATGTTCTCAGCGAGGCTGTGTGTGCACGCGAGCATGTTTTCAGCGAGGCTGTGTGCAAACGGGCGTGTTCTCCGCGAGGCTGTGTGTACACACAGGCGTGTTCTCAGTGAGGCCGTGCATGCACACGGGCGTGTTCTCAGCGAGGCTGTGTGTGCACACAGGTGTGTTCTCAGCGAGGCTGTGTGCGCACAGGCGTGTTCTCACCGAGGCTGTGTGCACACGGGCGTGTTCTCAGCGAGGCTATGTGTGCACACAGGCGTGCTCTCAGCGAGGCTCTGTGTGCACAGGCGTGTTCTCAGCGAGGCTGTGTGTGCACACATGCGTGTTCTCAGCGAGGCTGTGTGTGCACACGGGCGTGTTCTCAGCGAGGCTGTGTGTGCACACGGGTGTGTTCTCAGCGAGGCTGTGTGTGCACACGCGGGCGTGTTCTCAGAAAAGCTGTGTGCACACGCGGGCGTGTTCTCAACGAGGCTGTGTGTGCACAGGCGTGTTCTCAGCGAGGCTGTGTGTGCACACAGGTGTGTTCTCAGCGAGGCTGTGTACACACAGGCGTGCTCTCAGTGAGGCTGTGTGTGTACACGCGGGCGTGCTCTCAGTGAGGCTGTGTGTGTGCACACAGGCGTGTTCTCAGGGAGACTGTGTGCACATGCGGGCGTGTTCTCAGCGAGGCTGTGTGTGCACATGGGCGTGTTCTCAGCTAGGCTGTGTGTGCACACAGTGTATTCTCAGTGAGGCTGTGTGTGCACACGGGCTTGTTCTCAGCGTGGCTGTGTGTGCAAACTGGCGTGTTCTCAGCGAGGCTGTGTGCACACAGGCGTATTCTCAGCGAGGCTGTGTGTGTACACAGTGTATTCTCAGTGAGGCTGTGTGTGTACACGTGGGCGTGTTCTCAGCGAGGCTGTGTGCGCACACAGGCATGTTCTCAGCGAGGCTGTGTGTGCACACACAGCCGTGCTCTCAGTGAGGCTGTGTGTGCACACAGGCGTATTCTCAGCGAGGCTGTGTGTGTACACACAGGCATGTTCTCAGTGAGGCTGTGTGTGTGCACGTGGGCGTGTTCTCAGCGAGGCTGTGTGTGCACACAGGCATGTTCTCATCGAGGCTGTGTGTGCACACACAGCCGTGCTCTCAGCGAGGCTGTGTGTGCACACAGGCGTGTTCTCAGCGAGGCCGTGCGTGCACACAGGGGCGTGTTCTCTCTGTAGCCTCGTCCCCGCTTCCTCCCTGTCTCCAGTGTCCGGGGTCTCTCGTGATGACAAAGACACTGGGTCCCGTTTCATCTACACGACCTGCTCCTTCAGACATTCATTCACACCACAAACACCCTTTCTGAGGCCAGTGGCGTAAGCACGCAGTGTGGCTTGGGGTGGGCAGGCAGGGAGGGATGACGCCCCCACTGGGCGGGTGGGCTGCCCCCCGGCCTTCCGGAGCCCAGCGGAACACTGCTGGGTGTTTCCTGCGCTACCTTCAGGAAGGCCTGGGTGTTGCGGTGGGACAGCCGCAGCACTGGTCTCGGATCCCGCTTGGTGGCCGGCGCGGCGCTGCCCTGGACCTGGCCAACTGCCGGCCTCCAGGGTGGGCGAGGGTGGCTGGGCTGCGGCTCTTTTAGGCCAGGCTCAGAGGCAGGGACACGGAGCGGCCTCCGTCCCCAGCTCCCAGGACACCCAGGACTCTGCGGTGGCTCTGGAAGTGCCAGTCCCCCAGGGACGTGGCGCTTTCTCCTCCTCCCTCAGCTGCACCGTGACGTGGGCCGGGCCGGGCTCCGCGGTGTGGCTCCTGCTCCGGGCAGTGCCGCCCAGCTCCTCGCTGGAGCCACCAGCCCACGCCCGCCCCGCAGGTCGCAGCCCACTCAGGTCCAGCCTGTCCCCCTCCGACCCTGGGAAAGTCACCCGTCCTGCCTGGGTGACCATGTCCACATCTGTCAGGGGAGCAAGGTCCTCCGCCGGGCAGCCCGCCCGCCGCAGGGACCGCGACCAGGCTGTGACGCGATGCTGATGGCATCCATGGCAGGCACTTTGGCCTGACCGATGCTCCTGGCCCGATGTGTGCCTCCGTGCTGTGCTGTCTGCCAGCTTGGTGAGCAGGGGAACATGTGCATCCCGATTAAGCAGTGTCACCTTCACACGGTGCACACCTGTTCCTCACACCTGACACTCCTGTGCGCACGCACGTGTGTGCTCACTCTATCTGCACACGCACAGGGTTCTAGTACTGAGTTGGAAGGCAGTGTTGGTGAAAGACTCTGCAGTGCTTCCACAGCCCCCTGCCCGCCCTTCCCACCCTCCCCACAGCCTCCCACAGCCCCCACACCCCGCCCTTCCCACCCTCCCCGCAGCCAGCAGACATGCAAGGGAGGCTGGCGGCGGCTCGTGAAGGTCGATAGGAAATGCATCATTCAGGGGGCATGCTCCTCGGGGACACCCCAGCCCCACCACTGCCACGGGCTGGGTGGTCGGCGGCCACGTGTGGGGGCATGGGGCACAGGTCAGTGACACCGCCACAGGCTGGGTGGTCGGCGGCCCCACGTGGGGAGATGGGCCACAGGTCAGTGACACCGCCACAGGTTGGGGTGGTCGGCAGCCCTGCATGGGGGGATGGGCCACAGGTCAGTGACACCGCCACGGGCTGGGTGGTCGGCGGCCCCGCGTGGGGAGATGGGGCACAGGTCAGTCACTTTGCCCCCGGCCGCACCCACCACCACAGCGGCGCCCAGCTGCTGCCTGCCAAAGACGGGAGAGACAGAACTGGAGGGCTTCCACGGTTTTCTGGGTAATCAAACCAGCCTGAAAGTGATCCGGGTTGCCAGGTTACAAAGACGGCTCTGCGCCCCAGACGCCCAAAGCTGCGCCCCAGAGAATTCTGACTCCCTGACTGGGCTTGAGAATCAGACACAAGGCGAAGGCGGTGAGCGAGGGCAGAGACAGGACCTGGAGCCCAGCCCAGCTTCCAGCCGGCACCAGGGCCGAGGGGCTGGAGCCCAGCTCCTGGGGACGGGGGCAGGCCTGCGCTCCCTTTCCCCTCCTCCCGGTGTTGGGTTTGAGTGAGGCCTGCCCACCTCGAGGTCTGTAGGCGCAGGGATGGTTTTCTCACCACGCAGCTCTAAACCTCAGCCCCGGGCAGGCCTGGAGACCCCCGGGCCTGGGCGGTGCACGCCAGAGCCAGCCCTCTGCAGAGCCGCGTTCACATCCTTCCCACCACTCCTCTTCTCCATTAACAATACTTCGTTAGGTCGCTCCAAGTCAGCACATGGATATAGCTTTATTTTTGACACCTGCACCGTATTTCACAGTGTAGGCATACATGACTTGGCTTTGTTCCTTGTTATTCAATCCATGCTGGGGTTTTTGTTTTCTACCGGAGGTGCAATTCATCATCTCTGCACACACAGGCTTGCTGCGCCTGGAAAATGTTCTGTGACATCTTGGGCTTGAGTCTCTGTTCTCTTAATATAAACAACTGGTGTGTATTGACACTTTTTGACTTTTGGGAACTATTCATGGCCCCTTACGCGATCACATTTATTTACTCTTCAGAACATAAATAAAAAATAGCTATTGCTGGTCCCTAGTGGCTCAGGCCTGTGGTCCCAGCTGAGCTGGGAGGATTGTGCTTTGAAGCCGATCCAGGCAGGAAAGTCTGTGAGACTCTTCTCTCCAGTCAACTACTTTAGTGGTGCTCACAGGGTTGAGTAAAAAGTTCAGAGACAGTACCAGGCCCTGCATCAAGTCCCAGGACCTGCAAAATGAACAAAAAACAAACAAGAAAACACCTAACATCTATTTTTACAGATGATACTTGTGGGACACAGAGAGGCTAAGAACCTTGTTTGAGGTCACAGAGCAGAGCAAGAGAGCCCAGAGGATGCACAACACCGCCCTCTCTGCCCCTCAGGCCCACAACTGCACTGTGCCGTAGCCCTTAGCTCCAGTGGATTCTGGAACTGTCGGCTCTGGGAGGACTGAGGAGGGTGGCAGGGGGTGGGGTGGAGGGAGGGCAGGTGGCCTGTCCTTCCTGGCCCAGGGGAGGGGACAGGGGAGGAGGGAGCCTGTGTCTGAACCCAGGTGACCTGCCACCGCTGGTGGACACAGACACATGGATAGTGGACGCCCTGGGCCTTCTGGGCCAACAACCCTACGAGGAGGGTCAGGGTGGGGGCAGGGCCTCGGCGGGCGCTGGACACCGTCCTGGCCCCTCCCCACTGTCCGCCTTCAGACCCAGAGTCCTGAGCAAGGGTGGAGCAGGAGGACGGCCCTCTGAGGCTTCCTCCACCTGGGAGGATGGGGTGCTGTGTTTGTAGGATGGGGTGCTGTGTGTGGAGGATGGGGTGCTGTGTGTGTAGGATGGGGTGCTGTGTGTGTAGGATGGGGTGCTGTGTGTGGAGGATGGGGTGCTGTGTGTGGAAGATGGGGTGCTGTGTGTAGGATGGGGCGCTGTGTGTGGAGGATGGGGTGCTGTGTGTGTAGGATGGGGTGCTGTGTGTGTAGGATGGGGTGCTGTGTGTAGGATGGGGTGCTGTGTGTGTAGGATGGGGTGCTGTGTGAAGGATGGGGTGCTGTGGGTGTAGGATGGGGTGCTGTGTGGAGGA
>NW_012267454.1:498304-498679 GCF_000151885.1 Dipodomys ordii
GGGGTGCTGTGTGTGGAGGATGGGGTGCTGTGTGTGGAGGATGGGGTGCTGTGTGTGGAGGATGGGGTGCTGTGTGTGTAGGATGGGGTGCTGTGTGTGGAGGATGGGGTGCTATGTGTGGAGGACGGGGTGCTGTGTGTGGAGGACGGGGTGCTGTGTGTGGAGGATGGGGTGCTGTGTGGAGGATCGGGTGCTGTGTGTGGAGGATGGGGTGCTGTGTGTGGAGGACGGGGGGCTGTGTGTTTGTAGGATGGGGTGCTGTGTGTGTAGGATGGGGTGCTGTGTGTGGAGGATGGGGTGCTGTGTGTGGAGGATGGGGAGCTGTGTGTGTAGGATGGGGTGCTGTGTGTGGAGGATGGGGTGCTGTGTGGAGGA
>NW_012267454.1:499599-508206 GCF_000151885.1 Dipodomys ordii
TGGGGTGCTGTGTGGAGGATGGGGTGCTGTGTGTGGAGGATGGGGTGCTGTGTGTGAAGGACGGGGTGCTGTGTGTAGGACGGGGTGCTGTGTGGAGGATGGGGTGCTGTGTGTGGAGGACGGGGTGCTGTGTGTAGGACGGGGTGCTGTGTGGAGGATGGGGTGCTGTGTGTGGAGGACGGGGTGCTGTGTGTGTAGGATGGGGTGCTGTGTGGAGGATGGGGTGCTGTTTGTGGAGGATGGGGTGCTGTGTGGAGGACGGGGTGCTGTGTGGAGAATGGGGTGCTGTGTGGAGAATGGGGTGCTGTGTGTAGGATGGGGTGCTGTGTGTGGAGGATGGGGTGCTGTGTGTGTAGGATGGGGTGCTGTGTGTGGAGGATGGGGTGCTGTGTTTGTAGGATGGGGTGCTGTGTGTGGAGGATGGGGTGCTGTGTATGGAGAATGGGGTGCTGTGGGGAAGGACGGGGTGCTGTGTGTGGAGGATGGGGTGCTGTGTGTGGAGGACGGAGTGCTGTGGGGTAGGACGGGGTGCCCCTGGGCTTGCTGGACTGCGCACACTGGACTGGGCACGCTGGACTGGGCACACTGGACTGGGCACACTGGACTGGGCACGCTGGACTGGGCACGCTGGACTGGGCACGCTGGACTGGCTCTCAGGAGAATGTCCCTGTCCCTTTGCTCAGGCAGCCAGGGCCGGGCTCTGCCCCCCCCGCACACACCCCTGGGCCGGGGAGCAGGCGACCAGAGGCTCTGAGGCCAGGACCCAGCATAGGTGGTGAAGACTTGGCGGCCCCCACGGCTCTCTGAGAAGGCTCCTGGGCCCCAGAGGGCAGCCACAGGTCCTGGCCGGTATCCACAAGGCCGGCACAGCCCTTGCTGGGTCTGGCTATATCCCCATCCTGCAAACCTGCAGGGCCCTGCCATGCCTGCCCCGCCCTGCCCATCCCGCTGTGCCCACCACCCCATGCCTGCCACCAGGCTTGCTCAGCCTTGCAGCCCAGGACCCTTGCTCCTGCCAACTGCCCTCCAGGGCCTGCTGCCGATTGCCCTCCCCCCCCCCCCCCCCAGCAGGCCGCTGCCTGCATTCTGCTCTGCAGTTCCCTCCATCCCCCCTCCTCTGCCCTTCTGTAGTCTGAGCCCCACTCTGAGGATGGTGAACACCCAGACCTGGGGTTTCCATGGCCCCATGCCCGGTCCACCGGCGGTGTCTCCTGAGACACGTCTTCCCGGGTGGGGGCGTCCCGCAGCCGGGGTCTGCAGCTGTGTCTTCTTGGCATCTCAGCACCCAGGGCCTCACACAGGCCCCAAGCAGGCCTGTGGCCACCTCCGCCAGGCTGCCCGCGGGCACCAAAGAGGGTCAGGAGTCAACCATGACCCCACAGAGGGAAGATGAGAAACAACCCCCAGGGCAGTGGTAATAAGAGGTCCGGCCAAGGGGTCTCACACTCAGGCGCGATCCGTGCCGGGCCAAAAGGGCTGGGCCCAGAGGGCCCTCTAAAGACATCCACGTTTGCCCTGCTGCCTCTGCCATGGGATGAGACAGACACCAGACACCCTGCCACAGGACCGCCACGGGACCACCATGGAACCACCACCAGACTGCCACAGGACCACCATGGGACCACCAACCGACCGCCATGGGACCACCATGGAACCACCACGGGACCACCATGGAACCACCACGGGACCGCCACGGGACCGCCATGGAACCACCACGGGACCACCATGGAACCACCACCGGACCGCCACGGGACTGCCCTGGAACCACCACCGGACCGCCATGGGACCACCATGGAACCACCACGGGACCACCATGGAACCACCATGGAACCACCACGGGACCACCATGGAACCACCACCGGACTGCCACGGGACTGCCCTGGAACCACCACCGGACCGCCATGGGACCACCATGGAACCACCACGGGACCACCATGGAACCACCACCGGACCGCCACGGGACCACCATGGAACCACCACCAGACTGCCATGGGACCACCACGGGACCGCCACGGGACCGCCCTGGAACCACCACTGGACCGCCACGGAACCACCATGGAACCACCACGGGACCACCATGGAACCACCACCGGACCGCCACGGGACCACCATGGAACCACCACTGGACTGCCATGGGACCACCACGGGACCACCATGAGACTGCCACGGGACCGCCATGGAACCACCACGGGACCACCATGGGACCACCATGGAACCACCATGGAACCACCATGGAACCACCACGGGACCACCATGAGACTGCCACGGGACCACCACGGAACCACCATGGAACCACCACGGGACCACCATGGAACCACCACCGGACCGCCACGGGACCACCATAGAACCACCACCGGACCACCAAGGGACCACCATGGAACCACCACCGGACTGCCATGGGACCACCACGGGACCACCATGGGACTGCCACGGGACCCCCATGGAACCACCATGGGACCGCCACAGGACCACCACGGAACCACCATGGAACCACCACCGGACCGCCACTGGACCACCATGGAACCACCACCGGACTGCCACGGGACCACCATGGAACCACCACCGGACTGCCACGGGACCACCATGGGACCACCATGGGACTGCCATGGAACCACCACCGGACCACCATGGAACCACCACTGGACCGCCATGGGACCACCACTGGACCGCCATGGAACCACCACTGGACCGCCATGGGACCACCACTGGACCGCAATGGGACCACCACTGGACCGCCATGGGACCACCACTGGACCGCCATGGAACCACCACTGGACCACCATGGGACTGCCCTGGAACCACCACTGGACCGCCACGGGACTGCCATGGGACCACCACTGGACCGCCATGGGACCGCCCTGGAACCACCACCGGACCACCACGGGACTGCCATGGGACCACCATGGGACCTCCACGGAACAGCCACAGGACCACCATGGAACAGCCATGGGACTGCCATGGGACCACCACGGGACCACCATGGAACCACCACGGGACTGCCACAGGACCACCACGGGACCGCCACAGGACCACCACGGAACCACCACAGAACAGCCACGGGACCACCATGGAACCACCACGGGACCGCCACAAGACCACCACGGAACCACCACGGAACAGCCACGGGACCACCATGGAACCACCACCAGACCGCCACGGGACCGCCCTGGGACCGCCATGGGACCTCCACGGGACCACCACAGAACAGCCACAGGACTGCCACAGGAGTGCCACGGGACCGCCACGGGGCCACCACAGGACTGCCACAGAAGTGCACCATCACCAGCCACCCCTGGAACGGTGGAGAAGGCATGGCCGGCCTTCCTGACTTGTCCAGTCTGCGTGTGGGACTCTGTGACTTCCCGGGACGGAGACGCAGCCCGGGTGAGACGCGCAGCCCCAGACAGCACAGGTCACAGAGCTGCTCTCCGGACACTGCGGCCACAAGGTCTTCGTTAAACAGGTCAGATCCACGAGGGGGACGTGAGGGCTGCAGGCAGAGGAAGCGGGCAGCGGGCCGTGTGTGGCAGCACCCGGAGAGCGGGCGGCCCCTGCTGCACTCACAGCTCACATCAGGCAGGAAGCTGGTGCGCGGGAAGGGTCAGAGGCCAGAGGGACCGGGAGGGGCGCGGGAAGGGTCGGAGGCCAGAGGGACCAGGAGGCGCGCGGGAAGGGTCACTGAGGCCAGAGGGACCGGGAGGGGCGCGGGAAGGGTCAGAGGCCAGAGGGACCGGGAGGAGCGCGGGAAGGGTCACTGAGGCCAGAGGGACCAGGAGGGGCGCGGGAAGGGTCAGAGGCCAGAGGGACCGGGAGGCGCGCGGGAAGGGTCACTGAGGCCAGAGGGACCAGGAGGGGCGCGGGAAGGGTCAGAGGCCAGAGGGACCGGGAGGGGCGCGGGAAGGGTCACTGAGGCCAGAGGGACCAGGAGGGGCGCGGGAAGGGTCAGAGGCCAGAGGGACCGGGAGGGGCGCGGGAAGGGTCAGAGGCCAGAGGGACCGGGAGGGGCGCGGGAAGGGTCACTGAGGCCAGAGGGACGGGAGGCGCGCGGGAAGGGTCAGAGGCCAGAGGGACGGGAGGCGCGCGGGAAGGGTCAGAGGCCAGAGGGACCAGGAGGGGCGCGGGAAGGGTCAGAGGCCAGAGGGACCGGGAGGGGCTCGGGAAGGGTCAGAGGCCAGAGGGACCGGGAGGCGCGGGAAGGGTCACTGAGGCCAGAGGGACCGGGAGGCGCGCGGGAAGGGTCACTGAGGCCAGAGGGACGGGAGGCGCGCGGGAAGGGTCGGAGGCCAGAGGGACGGGAGGCGCGCGGGAAGGGTCGGAGGCCAGAGGGACGGGAGGGGCACGGGAAGGGTCACTGAGGCCAGAGGGACGGGAGGCGCGCGGGAAGGGTCGGAGGCCAGAGGGACAGGAGGCGCGCGGGAAGGGTCACTGAGGCCAGAGGGACCGGGAGGCGCGGGAAGGGTCACTGAGGCCAGAGGGACCGGGAGGCGTGGGAAGGGTCGGAGGCCAGAGGGACCGGGAGGGGCGGGAAGGGTCACTGAGGCCAGAGGGACCGGGAGGCGCGGGAAGGGTCACTGAGGCCAGAGGGACGGGAGGCGCGGGAAGGGTCAGAGGCCAGAGGGACAGGAGGCGTGCGGGTGCTCACAGTCTGCCCGTGAGACCCGGGTGCTCACACAAGCATGCACAAGCTGCTGTCTGTTAAACCGCACCGCAAGGCGGGCAGGCCAGTGGGTAGCGGCAGAGCCCCGAGCCCTCCTGGCCAGTGTGGTGACGGATGGGAGCCAGGGAAACAAGCTGACGTGAAAGGGGTAGAAGGGAGGACGGGCAGAGGTGCGGGCAGGGGTGAGGGCAGGGGAGTGGGCAGGAGTGCGTGAGGGCAGGGGTGCAGGGGAGTGGGCAGGGGTGCAGGCATGCGAACAGCCTGGCTACTTCCTCCTTGCAGAGCCCGGCTTCCCCGGCCACATGGCCGGCGGGGATGCCTTGGGTGCACGTGGGGTTCTGGGGACTCCTCGAAGCTGGGCCAGCTGGGCCAGGCCCCTTTGCCCCTCCCGCTTCTCCTTCTGGAGCCCCCCGGACGCCCCCCAAGGCAGCCTGTGCCCCTGGGCCCCGGCCCTGTCTTCCCCGAGCCCAGCTCTGGGTAACTGGGTATCGGCGAGGGCAGGGGCTGCAGGGGCTGGCCTGGCCTCCAGGGCCCTGTCGGGTGCCCGCGGTGGGACGGACCCCGGCCCGTCAGTGTCAAGGCCGGCGGCCCTCCAGGCCTGGGTGGCCCCTCGGGCTGGAGGGCGACAGATGGCGACCTTCTCCCACTCTCAGGCATGAAGGAAGCACTCCGCCTGAGACTGGCTCTCCTGAGACAGAGGGTGTTTCTAGAAAGCTCCAGCATTGAAGAGCACAGTTTATAGGATAAGAAAGAAACTAGGACATTGTCAAGTTCCCACCCCCAGGCTCACCATGCTCTCCGTGTGGGGGTCCTCGGCTCTTTCTGGAACATTCCAGACAGGCCTGGAGCCTTCTCAAAGCCCTGGCAGCAGTGTGGTCCTTTCTGGGTGACTGGTCTACTGCTCTTCAGTGGGCTTGGGGTGCGGAGCCCGGGCTGTGCCCCAGGTATCGACTCCCAGAGCTACGTGTCCCAGGGAGCTCAGAGACAATGCACCCCGTTTCCCAGCACCCCCGCCACTCCATCCCAGCCCCGCTGCTGGAGGCTGCCCCGTAAATGTCCCCCCACTCCACCCCCTCCCTTCCCCACACCCCCTTCCCCTCCGCATGCCTCCCCTTCCCCCCAGGGAGCAGCTGGTCCCGGATCAGCCTCCAGCAGCGTACATTACAGTCAAAAGCTATTAAAGATTTAGCACAACACAGACAAGACGCATCTCCCCAGGGGCCGCCCAGAAGCAGCATCTTAAATAAAGCCGCCGCGTGTACAGCTCTCCCTTGACTAGAAGACAGGAGGCCGGGCTGTTCGCCGCCCGGGTGCCGTGGGATCATTCCCTCGAGATGCCAGGGCTGAGCGGGACCGCAGACCCCTGACATTGCCAACAAGTGAGGGGCAGGGAGACAAAGAAGGAGCTTCATGGATGCACCCTCCCCGCCAGCTCCCCCTGCGCCCCAGCACCTGCTGTCCCGTCCCGTGGGACTGGGCCACAGGACGCAGCCCAGCCTCCACACAAAGCAGGAGAGGAACTGGGTCTGCGTGAGGCAGCAGCGCCGGGCACCTGGGGGCTGTGACACAGAGTTGGGGCGCGCCCCACCCTCCCGAGGGGCAAGGGGACACCCCGGGGCCGGGCCGCGCCTGCCCAGGCCTCCCCACGTCAGCCCGCGGCGCAGAGGGAGGGCCGAGCGCCGCACCCGGCCGCCTCGGTGATCTGCCTCTGCCTCCGCCCTGCCTGCTGGGAGGAGCACCTGTCCCGGCCCAGGAGGCCCCGGCGTCCAGACCCACGCTGGGGCCCCCCACTCCAGACTGCGGGTGCTGCCCTCTGCAGGGAGCCGGGTATGGGTGTGTGCCTGCCCCTCCTGCGTGGCACACATGTGCCTGTCCCGTGGCACAGATGCCTGGGCTGGAGAAGGGACGAGACTCCACGTGACCTGTCCGGGGAGGAAGGGCCGCAGAGCCCGGCCTCCTGCCCAGGCCCACACAGACACACCACACGGCTGCCGGCCGCACCATCGTCTGGACCCTCACCTCGGATTCCACTCTGCAGCCTCACTGCACAGAGCAAGCGACTTCAGATTCAAACCTCTACAAGGAGGAACGTTCCAGAGCCCCGGAGGCAAAGGCAGCCGCTCTGTCCACCTGCCATAGCCGGGTGGAGGCTGAGGCTATGAGTCATGGGAGTTGAGCGGGAGCCGTGCAGGGCACAGGGCAGACACCTCTCACGTCTGCAGGAGAGCGGGGGGTGGAGCATCTAGGCGCAGCCAGTGGCCCAAACCCAGGGCCTCGCCAGCTCAGCTCTGGGCGCGTAGAGAAGGCCCATGAACTCACATTTCAAGGCTTTGCCGGCTGGCACACATCTGTAGTGTGTGCTAGGTAGGCTCCCCGGGACTTCGTGTCAGGATGGAGTCTGCGCCCGTTACCCCCCCCCGCCGGGTGAGGATGGAGACCATGCCCCATTATGCTCCCCAGCCTGAGCATGATGGGACTGAACGGTAACCCCGCTGCGCCAGGCCCTGGAGACCAGCTGCCGTTCCCTTCGCCTCAGCAGGGTGCACAGAGCCTGGCACACAGGAGGGCCTGAGACAGCACCGAGAGTCAGTGATGCAGGGCAGCTCATCCGGGCCCAACCACCATCGGGGAAACTTGGGGAACCGGCTGGGGTTTGCCCACACGCAGAGGTCCAGACAGGGAGTGGCGGCGGCTGACAAGCCTCTGAGGTACATCGAGAGCTCAGGGCCCCGGCCAGGGACGCAGGGCTGGCCAGCACCACTGGAGAGCAGGAACACAATGGTCTGACCCAGTCAGCCATTACCCAGCAGACTCTGAGAGGCCCCGCCACGTGCTGGGCACAGACACAGCCTTCCTGGCCTCAGGGTGGCAGGAGTAGAGGCCAATCGGGTGCCATCAGGAGGGGAAGCAGAGGTGCTCCACGCAGGGCCACACCTGCTGGGCTGTGCACAAGAGTGGACGCACGTGGACAGCAGGGCCAGCGGGCAGCAAGAAGGCATGGAGACCCTGGCTGGGCAGGCCTCGGGGGCTCCAGGAAGCTCTGGGCAGGAGCGCCGTCATCAGGCAGGTGCCCTGCACCTGGCGCTTTGGGGTCTGAATTCAGGGAAGGGGCACCAAAACCCACAGTGTTGCGGGGTACCCGTGGCTCAGGCCTGTCACCCTAGCTACTCAGGAGGCTGAGATCTGAGGATCAGGGTTCAAAGCCAGCCCTGGCAGGAAAGTCCGTAAGACTCTTATCTCCCATAAACCACCAGAAAACCAGACATGGCGCTGTGGTTCAAGTGGTAGAACACTCGCCTTGAGCTGAAGAGCGCAGGGACAGCGCCCAGACTCAGAGTTCAAGCCCCCAACCAACAACAACAAATACCCACAGTGTAGGAAGCAGTACCTTCCTCAGAGAAGAGCCTCAGCAAGTGGCTGGGACAGGGGCAGCTGCCGTCCCAGGGCGGCACTGCCAGCGGGCCTGGCCTCGAGGAAGACAGGGCTGTGCTGACAAGCGCCCAGCCCTGCCTCCACCTTGCTCTGCGAAGATGTCGGAGGGTCCCTGGAAACGACCCACCTGAGGAGGAGGGAGTGCGGGGGGGGAGGGGGAGGAGGAGGAGGAGGAGGAGAGAGAAGGCCCGGCCAGGGCCGGCCATCTCCTACTTGACACGTGGGAGTCCTGCCTGGTGAGTCCTGGCCACTGAGTCCAGAATTACCTGGAAATCTGAGACTGCCGCGTACCTTAGCCACTGTGTCCAGGGTTTTCTGGAAAGGCCATGGCAGCCTCGATGATGCTTGAGCCTGGAAGACTAGCTCCACTCCTCCGGGTTCTGGAGCCAGAGACTTCTGAACCACCTTCCTCTGCTGCATGATGGGGAAAGCCTGCCTGAGCCCTGCCTGAGCCCTGCCTGCCTGAGCCCTGCCTGAGCCCTGCCTGCCTGAGCCCTGCCTGAGCCCTGCCTGCCTGA
>NW_012267454.1:509276-520339 GCF_000151885.1 Dipodomys ordii
TGCCTGCCTGATCCCTGCCTGCCTGAGCCCTGCCTGCCTGAGCCCTGCCTGAGCCCTGCCTGAGCCCTGCCTGCCTGCCTGAGCCCTGCCTGCCTGCCTGAGCCCTGCCTGCCTGCCTGAGCCCTGCCTGAGCCCTGCCTGCCTGCCTGCCACCACGGTGGTGAGGGGCCTGACAGACGGGGCGGCGATGGAAGTCCAGAGAAGGCCACGTCAAGTCTGAGACCGGGGACACGGCTCTCTGCAGCCGGGGCAGCCATGCGTCCCCTCCAGGACAGGCTGTGTCCGTGAGACATGGCGTTTCCTCCTCCCTGACCCCGGCCGGAGCCCGTTGCACCGGGGCTGCCCTGGCATGCTCAGGAAGGACGATATGCGGTCTCTTGGCTTCCCGACGCCAGCAGCCGTGGCCTGTCTGCTCCCAGTGAGCTGCTCATGGCATGGGGGAGGCAAGCAGAAGTCTGGGATCAGCTTCCCCGGGTCCTTGAGCACGGAGGGGCTGGACGCAGGGTCTCAGGGGCCCTTCTGAGACAGGCGCGTACACACAGTTCTGCAGTGACCCCCAGGACAGCCTGGGCTTTCCTCGTGGCTTCAAGCCTCAGTCTGGGTGTCTAGGAAACGGGGCCGAGACCCAACTCTGGGCAGGGAGAGAATCAGAGGACGGGCCCTTCTCCCAGTGACCGAGAGAGGTGTGAGCTACCCTTTCCCCTGTGGCAGCAGAAGGGAGGCCCACAGACGGGAGAGTCTGCTTGGGAGGGAGGGGGTGAAAGTGGACCCTGTTTACCACAAAGATGCCTTTCTGGGAGGCTTCCCACGAGGCCGAGCCCCAGCTGAGGCCCCACGGTTGTTTTCTGAAAGGTCCGGAGCCCAGTGCAGGACAGGGCCACGCCCAGCACCAGAGGCCACTCCCGAGTTCCTCTGTGTCGTCCACCCTCTTGTGTCCTCAGATAGAGGGGCCACAGGAGGGGCAGCCCCAGTCGTCAGCCAGGCCTCCCCGTGGCCCGGCTGCCTCCCTCCGACTGCTCTCAGAACTAACGAGCCCCACTGCACACGGACATGCTGGCATGTGTATGTGTGCTTATGCATTCGTGATCTCCCATGTGCTCGCACGCACGCGCACACACACACACACACACACACACCCTTGTGTACACAGGACACACGCATAATGCACTCAGGAGCTCGTTTTCCTGTCCAGCCTCTGCTGGCCGCAGCCCAGGATGGGCAGACAGCACAGATGTGGCCAGCAGTGCAGACCATGGACATCCCTGGGGTGATCAAGGGGCCCCGAGCCAGCGGTAGAGCTGGGAGCGTGAGCAGCACCGCAGCAGGCCCTGCCAGGGGCTGGCCAGCTCCGCAGGACGGCCCGACTGTAACATCCACGACCTTACACAGCCTCCCTCTGCTACCTCTGCTCCCCACCAGGCTCAGTAGAGCCCTGGAACAGACACAGAGACATTTCAGCCTCATTCAGAGAGAAACAGAAAAAAGAAGGACGCAAATTAAATCCTCTTTAAATTTAGTCTAAGACTAAATCTGCAAGCTGGCTTCAACAAGGTTCCTCCCTGAAAAACACTGATTCCGACGTGGGGGACGGTTCAGCCGCGGCTTGGTTGTGCTCATTCACGCTCACGCATGCTTGAGAGATTCCGGATGAGGCCGAGTGTGAATTTTTCTCATGGAGGAGGCCAGCAGGAAGACCTCACCAGGAGCCCAGACCACAAGTGAGTCCAAGGAAGCAAACAGAGAGGCGGACAGGACAGGGGCTTTGCCTCTGCAGGAGGCGGACAGGACAGGTGGACAAGACAGGAGGACAGGACAGGTGGACAGGACAGGTGGACAGGACAGGTGGACGGGACAGGAGGACAGGACAGGAGGACAGGACAGGAGGACAGGACAGGAGGACAGGACAGGACAGGTGGACAGGACAGGAGGACAGGTGGACAGGACAGGAGGACAGGAGGACAGCACAAGAGGACAGTACAGGAGGACAGCACAGGAGGACAGGAGGACAGGACAGGAGGACAGGACAGGAGGACAGGACAGGTGGCCAGGAGGACAGGAGGACAGGACAGGAGGACAGGACAGGTGGCCAGGAGGACAGGAGGACAGGACAGGACAGGAGGACAGGACAGGAGGACAGGACAGGAAGACAGGGAGGACAGGAGGACAGGAGGACAGGACAGGACAGGTGGACAGGAGGACAGGACAGGAGGACAGGACAGGTGGACAGGAGGACAGGACAGGAGGACAGGACAGGAGGACGGGACAGGAGGACAGGACAGGAGGACGGGACAGGAGGACAGGACAGGACAGGACAGGAGGACGGGACAGGAGGACAGGAGGACAGGACAGGACAGGAGGACAGGATAGGACAGGAGGACGGGACAGGAGGACAGGAGGACAGGAGGATGGGACAGGAGGACAGGAGGACAGGACAGAAGGACAGGACAGGACAGGTGGACAGGAGGACAGGAGGACAGGAGGACAAGGGACAGGAGGACAGGAGGACAGAAGGACAGGAGGACAGGAGGACAGGGGACAGGGGACAGGAGGACAGGGAGGACAGGAGGACAGGAGGACGGGACAGGAGGACAGGAGGACGGGACAGGAGGACAGGAGGACAGGACAGGACAGGTGGACAGGAGGACAGGAGGACAGGAGGACGGGAGGACAGGAGGACAGGGGACAGGAGGACAGGAGGACAGGGGACAGGAGGACAGGAGGACAGGAGGACAGGGGACAGGAGGACGGGAGGACAGGGGACAGGAGGACAGGAGGACAGGGGACAGGAGGACGGGAGGACAGGAGGACAGGGGACAGGAGGACAGGGGACAGGAGGACAGGAGGACGGGAGGACAGGAGGACAGGGGACAGGAGGACAGGAGGACAGGAGGACAGGGGACAGGAGGACAGGAGGACAGAAGGACAGGAGGACAGGACAGGAGGACAGGACAGGAGGACAGGACAGGTGGACAGGAGGACAGGACAGAACAGGAGGACAGGACAGGAGGACAGGAAGACAGGGAGGACAGGAGGACAGGACAGGTGGACAGGACAGGTGGACAGGACAGGAGGACAGGACAGGTGGACAGGACAGGTGGACAGGACAGGAGGACAGGACAGGTGGACAGGACAGGAGGACAGGACAGGTGGACAGGATGGGTGGACAGGACAGAAGGACAGGACAGGTGGACAGGAGGACAGGACAGAACAGGAGGACAGGACAGGAGGACAGGAAGACAGGAGGACAGGACAGGTGGACAGGAGGACAGGAGGACAGGACAGGAGGACAGGAAGACAGGGAGGACAGGAGGACAGGACAGGTGGACAGGACAGGAGGACAGGACAGGTGGACAGGACAGGAGGACAGGACAGGTGGACAGGACAGGAGGACAGGACAGGAGGACAGGACAGGAGGACAGGACAGGTGGACAGGACAGGAGGACAGGACAGGAGGACAGGACAGGTGGACAGGACAGGGGCAGGGGAGAGGAGGCAGAGGCCAGCACCCGACAGCCACCCTGGAGAAGGGAGGGGAATCGGGATGCAGCTGTCCTCGGGAGGGACTTCCGCAGCCTTGGAGGCGGTCAGCACAGCCCCTCGGTGCCCCTGTCCTTCACAGCCCAGCCAGCTGCACCCGAGCACCGCCTGCTGCTGGGGCTCCCCCAGAATCCCACGCTCTTCAGCTCTGAGAATCCCGTCACCCTCTGCCTCCCAGCCTGCCCCCTCCCCCCACCCGCGCCGCATGGCCTGCCCCCTCCCCCACCCGGGCCGCATCGCCACCCCAGCCTGAGCTCAGACAAGGCCACCTCCCGGCAGGTGAGCTCACTGGGCTGTGTCCATGCGGGCATTTTTGAGTCAATGGCCCACACATGTGCGTGTGCTTACGGACCACCACGTTGTGTGTGCACACCTGTACATGAACACACACGTGAAAGCATGTGCATATGTGTCTGTTCATCACACTCATAAAGGGAATGAATTTCTGAACCTGTGGCAAACGGTCACGTTTCACACATCTGCAGAATTCAGACCTACCACTGACAGTAATATCACTTCTTAGTTGTAAAGTAGACTGTTGGGAGGGTCCAGGAGGTAAGGGAAGAGGGAAGGGAGTAGGTCATGGCAGTGGGGGGGGAGGGGGAATGAATATTCTAGAAGTTCAATATAAGAATGTATGAAAAGCATAATGAGCCAGGCATTGGTGGCTCGCGCCTGTCATCCTAGCTACTTAGGAGGCTGAGATCTGAGGATCGTGGTTCAAAGCCAGCCCGGACAGGAAATTCCGTGAAGGTTTTATTTCCAATACACTTCCAGAAAACCGGAAGTGGTGCTGTGGGTCAAGTGGTAGGGTGCTCACCTTGAGCTGAAGAGCTGAAGGACAGTGCCCAGTCCCAGAGTTCAAGCCCCTCAACCAACAAAAAGAAAAGAAAATAGCATAAGGAAGCCCACCCGCACTATTAATGAAAGAGGAGCATAGAAGGAAGGAATCCAATCAAAGTCTATGGTATGTGTTGGAGAAACTACAATGAAACCCCCTTATAGAATTAACTTACGCTCATCATTTTAAAGACCACACCGAGTATCTTTTTCCAAAGCATAGTTAACCCCAAACTGGAAAGCATTCATTAAAATTATGGTAAGATAAAATCACTCGTGCACATTGAAAGTTTCAATCATGATGATTTCGGTGGAGCTGCTCTTCCCTTGGAGAGGATCCTGATCTGCACATACCGTCCAGGGAAGATGGGGCCAGCCAACCAGTCCTGTCCCCAATCTTGGAGGGCCCCAGTGTACCTCCATGCATTGTGCGCACGGGTGTGCGTGTGTGTGCAGGTGTGCAGCAGGTGTACACATGCATGTGCACACACAGTGTCATCAAAAAAAAGCTCAGGGTCCAGGGTAGAGTCTGAGCCAGGTGTTGGTTGGTGAGTGATGTGTAGCCCGCGCTTGAGGTATGGGTACACGTGCAGGTACACGCGCATGCAGGCAAAGACAGAAGGTGGGCCAAGACAGCAGCACCACACCCTCCCCCATCCGCCTCTCTGAGCCCCCAGGCTGGCAGCCGGACCCCAGGCTCCCCAGGCCTCTCCGCGCCCCCCTGCCGGGCCTGTGCGGCCCTGCCCTCCCTCCAGGCGCCTCTGCCTGTCTGAACCCTGCCAGGCTCCTGTCCCGCCTGGGTAATTTCAGCCTCTGGGGGTGACTGTGTTTTCTGTTTGCCTTTGTTTTTCAGCTTTTGGTAGTAGTTATTAATGTTTTTCATTTCCTCAAAAATTACAGCTGTTGTGACATTAATGGAGTTAATTGTTACCGTGCGGCAGCTGGAGTGGCAATTTAGCACCTGCTAATAACGAGGCGGAGTTAGAAGTTTGGGGAAAATGACCCGATTACCAGTGTTATCATGTCACTGCGTGGCAAGGGGGAATTACCCAAGGGGAGCGCAGGGTGGGCGGGGGCGGTGCCCCACGGGGCCACGGCAGATGCAGTGTCCGTACCAGAGGACAGTGTCCCCCGGGCCACCTTCCACACAACTGCCAACCCTGCAAAACCTCCAGGCCAGGACAGGAACCCAGCCAGGAGAACCGCGCGGACAGCATGCCAGCGGCACAGACTGCGTGCTGGCAGGCCCAAGCCCTCGGGCGACTGCTGTCTTCGAAGCCTCGGCCAGGCCGCCACCGCTGCTGGGAGCAGCTGGCCCCTCCCACCGCCACAGCGCCCCACCCACACCTGCTTCCTGTGGAACCGAGAACGCCCCCTCCCCCAGCACCAAGTCCTCAAGGCTGAAATCCTGAAACCACAACACCAAAACCTAAAGTTCACTGTTCAAATCCCCAAGCCAAACTCCCGAAAGTCCAAGGCAACCGACCCACATGTGCACACAGCCCCCACGGGACTCGAGGTCACGGGCTCCATGTGCACACAGCCCCCACAGGACACGAGGTCACGGGCTCCGTGTGCACACAGCCCCCACAGGACACGAGGTCACAGCTCCATGTGCACACAGCCCCCACGGGACTCGAGGTCACGGGCTCCATGTGCACACAGCCCCCACAGGACACGAGGTCATGGGCTCCGTGTGCACACAGCCCCCACAGGACACGAGGTCACGGGCTCCATGTGCACACAGCCCCCACAGGACACGAGGTCACAGCTCCATGTGCACACAGCCCCCACAGGACACGAGGTCACGGGCTCCATGTGCACACAGCCCCCACAGGACACGAGGTCACGGGCTCCGTGTGCACACAGCCCCCACAGGACATGAGGTCACGGGCTCCATGTGCACACAGCCCCACAGGACACGAGGTCACGGGCTCCGTGTGCACACAGCCCCACAGGACACGTGGTCACGGGCTCCGTGTGTGCCTGCTGTCCCTGGCAAGGCCGAGGATGAACAAGTAGGCGTAGGAAGCCGTCCTCGGCGTGGTCCCGTGGGAGTGGGAGTGGGGGGCTCTGGGAGAGGCATCCCGCCCTGAGGACAGTGAACGTGAGCGTGTTTCCACACAGAGCAGGCCGCAGAGAGGAGAGCAAGGCTGCACGCCGGGAGCCGCGGAGGGCCGTGCCGGGCGCTGGGGGCTCCCTGCCTTGGCACAGCCACCCCTGCCTGGCACCAACGTTTTCCAGATCAGGGTCTTCTCTTATTGGGGGAGGGGGATGGGGGGCTGTCTAAAATCTCAGCCCTGTTTCTTACAAGTTGCTGTGTGATGTGTCTAGCTTCCCATTGGCTGCAACACAGGAGGTATATGTTGTTGCAAAAACATAGACTCTAATTTGTTTCATTCGTTTTTTGCAATGCCCTGTCATATGTGTGTAAGCATCATGTGTGCGTGTACATGCACTAACACATATGTGTAAGAACACAGGAACTGCCGCAGTCATTGAAGAGTTTTCCTTTTTGCACATCTGCATGTTCCTGCCCAACTGGGGTTTGAACTTACCTGATCAGCTCACCTATCTAGCTTGCTCAGCTCAGATCCTTGACTGACACGAGCACCTAAGCCATACCTCCAACCTGGCTTTTTGCTGTTTAATTGAATGAAGGGGAGTCCCCTGTACTTTTCTGTCCAGGCTGACTTTGAACTTTGATCCTCCAGGTCTTGGCCTCCTGAGTAACTAGTATTATAGTCATGAGTCACCGGCACTCAGTAACATTTGCATTTTTACAGGATAAAATTTCTCAAGATCTCTGTTCCTTGGATGGCTGTATGTATGCTATCATTCTCCTGCAGGAGATTCTCAGCTGCTCTTCACAGTCATAAAGCTAGGTGGACACAATTACCAACCACAGTAACTCCTAAGCTGATATGATACCTTTTAATTTTTGAACTATTTCTTCATGAATACAGTTCATCTGCTCAGAAATATTGTATGTATCTAACTAGGGTTGTTATATCTGAGCATTCATGCTTGCAAAAAGTAGCATACATTCATGACCTGTCATATTACACATATGTTGTATAATATATATTATATTGTATATGCTATACCTATGGCATGTTCTCAATTAAATCTCTTATTATAATGTAAATAAATACTTTAGAGAATTGTTTTTCCAGGCGCCTGTGGCTCAGGCCTGTAACCCTAGCTACTCAGGAGGCTGAGATCTGAAAATATGGCTTAAAGCTAGCTGAGGCAAAAAAGTCTACAGGATCTTCTCTTCTTAAAATTAACCAGCAAAAGGCAGGAAGTGGAGCTGTGTCTCAAGTGGTAGAACACCAGCCTTGAGTAAAAAGCTAAGGGACGGTGCCCAGACCGAGTTTCAGCCCCAGAACTGGCGCTTCAGGGGCTCCCTGGAGCCAGATGGTGATGCACCTGCTGCACGGGCGCTGGCCAGGGCTGGCCAAGCACGCGGCCCGGCCCACTCTGCTGCCCGGGGCCGCAAGGGCTCCGGCCGGCCTAACCATGGCGCTCCTGCTCCAGCTGTCAGGACGGCTCTGGTCTAAACTGTGGGCTCCTTGCTCCCCCTCCTCCCTGCTGTCAGAGCTCTGTGTGGGACACGAGCGCGAAGGGCCTGGTCCTGCCAGCTGTCCACCCTACCCTCGTCTCGTTCGTCAGTCAGCCGCGGGTGCCGGCCAGTGGCAGAGAACGCTCCACCATCCCTCCACAGTCCAGCTGGCTCTCATTACTGACTGCACTCAGTCAAGCCTGCCCCCACCCGCATCTCTCCTTCCCTCAACTTCGAGAATTCAGGGACAAACCCAGCGTGGGCAGCAGGGCAGCTGTGTGCCCTCTGGTCGCTGCCTCCCCTGGCTGGGCGCACAGCTGGATGAAGGTGTTCTCCACCTTCATCTACCCGTGAGCTCCTGCACAGACCCTGGGGAAGTGGAAGAGAAACCTCTCTGAATGGCGTTGTTCCGCACCTCTGGGGAAGGCCAGCACCTTGGCTCCTGGCAGGAGGCTGGGTGTCCCCCCCCAGGGTGCGGGAAGGACAAGCTGACTCAGACCGAGTTCCATTCTGGTGTCACCAAACAGCCCTCTTCCTGCAGCCAGACCTTGGAGTGAGAGGCTGAGATTGCCCCCACCCCTTTCAGTGCAGGCAATGTCAAACTGGCGCCCTCCCCCAGCAGAGCAGAGCACACATCACAGCCGGCACGGGACTCACTCCGAATCCAAGCTACTCAGGAGCTGAATCTGAGGACTCGGGTTTGAAACCAGCCTGGGCAGACAGCTCCAAGACACTCTTATCTCCAATTAGCCAGCAAAATGCTGGAAATAGAGGTGCAGCTCAAGTCGTAGAGTTCCGGCCTTGAGCGGAAAAAGCCGAGCAGGAGTTGTAAGACATTGAGTCCAAGCCCCAGAGCTGGCACAGACACACAAGAAGCCCCATCGGGGGGGCATTCCCTCTGGGGCCAAGCATGCCACTTTTGTTTTTGGTCCAGTCGTGGGGCTTGAACTCTGGGCCTGCACGCTATCCCTCAGCATTTCAGCTCAAGGCTAGCGCTCTACCACTTGAGCCACAGCGCCACTTCCGGCTTTTTCTTTTTGCTTATGTGGTGCTGAGGAATCGAACCCAGGGCCTCTGGCATGCAAGGCAAGCGCTCTACCACTGAGCCACCTTCCCAGCCCCAAGCATGCCACTTTTGGAGGCAGCTACAACCTGAGCTCTTGGTGATTGCAGAAGGCAAGTGCTGACAGAAAGGGGAGAGCAGGCACTGAGCCTTCAGGGCCCAGCACTTGCCTTCTGCTCATCTGCTCTTCCTCCTCCTCTCTGCTCACACCCGACTGCCCCAGCACAAGACTGCATGTTCTTAGGCGTCAACATCACCCAAAATGGGCCCAAGGAGAGTTCCTCAAGCAGAGATCCCTGGAAGCATAAAAATCCAGAGGGTGGAACATCCAGTCAGTCAGCCCGGGCTGGGTTTGAGCTGAAAGCCCTGGCCCTGGCCCTGGCCCTGGCCCTGGCCCTGGCCTGACTTCAAGCATCTACACATGGATGAACAAAAACACAAAATGAAAATTCCTTGCTGGCCAGTATTCTGTGGAGAAAGAAATGACTCAGACAAACAGCAGAGCCTCTGAGTCAGACAGATGGGAGGAACGCTCTGAAATGTGCCGTCCTGCCGAATTTAGAGTAATTGCATCCACTGCATTAGGGCATCGTTTGTCAGCATCTAGCGAGATGCTGGGGGGTGAGAACGGAACAGTTCTGGCAGATTGAGACAGAGCTGAGGAGGGCATTTGCTGGCTGGAACCCAGCACCTTGCTCTTCCGTGAGCTGTGCCCGGCAGGTCAGCTCATGCAGCTCACCATAAGAAACCCAGGCACTGGTGGCTCACACCTGTCATCCTAGCTACTCAGGAGGCTGAGATCTGAGGATCATGGTTCAAAGCCAGCCAGGGCAGCAAAGGCTGTGAGACTCTTATCTCCAATGAACCATCAGAAAACTGCAAGTGGAGCTGTGGCTCAAGTGGTAGAGCACTCGCCTTGAGCTGAAGAGCTGAGGGACAGCACCCAGGCCCAGAGTTCAAGACCGACAACAGAAAGAAAGAAAGGAAGAAAGAAAGGAAGAAAGAAGGAAGGAAGGAAGGAAGGAAGGAAGGAAGGAAGGAAGGGAGGGAGGAAGAAGCCCACAGCTCACAAGCCCAGCCTGAAGCTTCACGGGGGGCAAAGGGGGGGGGCAGGCAGGGCTCACCGTCCTGACAGCAGGGACGAACCGTCCCACTCGGACACCCCTCCTCCCACCTGCTCCCCTAGACACTGGCCTCGCCTGCTCCAAGCCCCCCACAAATGGAGCCGGGCCCCTCACAGACTGCCTTCATCCAGATCTTAGCTCCAAAACACAACAAATGTTGTCAAAGATTCAAAAGAGGGGAGAGTGAACCCCAGGAAGAGCTTGCTGACCCCACCCCCACGGCCTGTCATTGTAGACGGGGAAACTGAGTTCCTGCCCTCTGCCCAAGAGAAGGGTATTGGTCAGAATCACAGAATGACTTACCCCGGGTCTTCCCTAAGGCTTTGCTGTGGAACCCGCGTCTCCAGTGGCTCAGGCCTAACCACTGCTTGTCTCCATTTGATTTGTTCTGGTTCCCATGGATTCTAAATCTGACCATAGTTGTAGAAAGAGACCGAGAGGCAACTCCAGGCTCATTCCTCTAAGCTCCAACTCTCAACCAACAGAGACTGTCCAGGTGCCAGTGTCTGCCTGTAACCCCAGCGTTCAGGAGGCGGAGGCGGAGGATAGCAAGGTTGAGGTTAGCCTGGGCTGTCTACTGACATCTTCTATTTTTAAAAAGAATCACTGAAATGCAAAAGTGGAGAGATGTCGTCATATATAGCCAGAGATGTCGTCATATATAGCCAGAGGGGCCGACCGGCCGCCAGCCCCAGCGACATAAAATGGCGGGAAGCCACACCTGGCCCCCACTGTCCCAGCTGGGTCCCCTGAGGAGCTTCCACGGGACCCAGCAGATGCTCACCCCGGGTCCTCAACTGGCCACTGGGGGAAGCTCTGCTCTCCCCCTCCTCCTTGTCCCCTAAGAACTCCAGCACCAGGGTTAACACGTCTCTGACACCTCTCCACAAGGCTCACGTTGTCCTGTGTGGGGAACGAAGTGAGGTGGAGCAGG
>NW_012267454.1:520989-529404 GCF_000151885.1 Dipodomys ordii
CCCTAAGAACTCCAGCACCAGGGTTAACACGTCTCTGACACCTCTCCACAAGGCTCACGTTGTCCTGTGTGGGGAACGAAGTGAGGTGGAGCAGGTGTCACCCACAAGAGAAGCAGGCATCAGACACATGACGAGGAGCAGGGGTAAGTCACATGAGGAGGAGCAGGGGTCAGTCACAGGAGGAGCAGGGGTCAGACACATGAGGAGCAGTGGTCAGACACAGGAGGAGCAAGGGTCAGTCACATGAGGAGGAGCAGGGATCAGTCACATGAGGAGGAGCAGGGGTCAGTCACATGAGGAGCAAGGGTCAGTCACATGAGGAGGAGCAGGGGTCAGTCACAGGAGGAGCAGGGGTCAGTCACATGAGGAGCAGGGGTCAGTCACATGAGGAGGAGCAAGGGTCAGTCACATGAGGAGGAGCAAGGGTCAGTCACATGAGGAGCAAGGGTCAGTCACATGAGGAGGAGCAAGGGTCAGTCACAGGAGGAGCAGGGGTCAGTCACATGAGGAGCAAGGGTCAGTCACATGAGGAGGAGCAAGGGTCAGTCACAGGAGGAGCAGGGGTCAGTCACAGGAGGAGCAGGGGTCAGTCACAGGAGGAGCAGGCGTCAGTCACAGGAGGAGCAGGGGTCAGTCACATGAGGAGCAGGGGTCAGTCACATGAGGAGCAGGCGTCAGTCACATGAGGAGGAGCAGGGGTCAGTCACATGAGGAGCAAGGGTCAGTCACATGAGGAGGATCAGGGGTCAGTCACATGAGGAGGAGCAAGAGTCAGTTACATGAGGAGGAGCAAGAGTCAGTCACATGAGGAGCAGGGGTCAGTCACATGAGGAGGAGCCATGAGGAGGAGCAGGGGTCAGTCACAGGAGGAGCAGGGGTCAGTCACAGGAGGAGCAGGGGTCAGTCACAGGAGGAGCAGGGGTCTCCACGCTCCTGTTCCTCCAGCCTTGCTCAGTGGCCCTGGGCCCTTACCCATACTGCTCCAGGAAAGAAAGCCATGGGTCACACGCAATCCTCCAGAGTCACCATTTAATAACTAGTGTAGGCTCCCTCTGATTTGTTATCTGTGTGGATCAACTGTCCTGGTTCAGCTGACCACGGGCCACCTGTGGGTGGACCTCTGCAGGGCCAGGTAGACCCGCAGGTGCGTCCTGACATCCACTGACGACAGGAGCCGTGCCAGGGAAGCCCGAGGGCCCACGCCGTGGGCTGGGGCTGGCTGGCTCCGCACTTTCTTGCTCAGAAGCCCTCCCAGCCCCACTCCGAGCCTCGCCCTCCTCTTCCGTCACACAGAACACAAGTGTGTGTGCCGCGGGCCTCTCCGGGTCCCACTGCACACATCCGTGCCACAGCCACATCACAGGACGCGTCTGCCTTCACCCCAGGCTGCAGGGGCTCTACTCTACTTCCTCACGCCGTTGGACCCTTGCCACGGCTTGGGTTCCGAGGAGAGGGTGGTGGCTCTCTAGAAATGGAAGGCTCAGGCCTTCGCTCTGGGCTGGGCGTGCATCCCGTGCGTGCCCTGTGGTCAGAGCTGTGACAGGCAGGAGCGAGGGCTCTCGTGCAGAGGACGCTCAGACATCCGGGACACCCAGGGTAGAGGGCCCACATTGCTGGGAGGAAGCACAGCTCCTCCCTCCTAGGAAGGCCGGGGATGGTCACCATGCCTCCGGAGGCATCTGCTCTGGCCCAGCGTCTGCCTGCTGTGCGCTGGGCTGTGCTCTCTGGAGCCAGCGGGTCACATGGGGTTGAGACAGTGAAGGAGGACGGTATGGGGAGACCCTGAGATATTTGTATACACAGGTAGACGGGGCCTCGAGGCCCTGGTCTGACAGCATCCTATAAAGTAGATGTTCCGACGGATGCCCCCTGCCATTCCGAGGGTTGGCACAGCCCTGCCCAGGAGGGTAGGTTAGGTGGTTAGCCCTTGGCTGGCAGGAGAAAGGAGCAGGGACAATTTGTGAGCATTGTGCTCAACCAATGTCACGAAGAGGAGCCCACACAGGTCAGGGGTCAGGGGCCAACCTCTCATCCTCTGGCCCATGGACGGTCTCCTTCCTCCTGACCAAGGGCTCTGGGGCCCCACACCCCACTTTGACCACCTGACACAGCACGAGCCCCTCTTTCCTGCTCTCTCCAACCAGGATCTTCTCAGAGGAGCTCTCAGCATGGAACAGACCTGCTCGGGTCACCATGTCCAAACAAATGTCTGAGGATAAAGGATGATCTGCTAGGTCCGATGGAACTGCAGCCTCCAGCCCAAAGAGGGTCTTAGCATGGGTCAGTCTGGCAGACAATATCAAAGTGAGACTATTTTCACAAGCTGTCCTCCAGAAGGGTGGGCTGCCAGTGATTGGCTGGCTTCCAGAAGGAGCTGCCAGTGATTGGCTGGCTTCCAGAAGGGGCTGTCAGTGATTGGCTGGCTTCCAGAAGGGGCTGTCAGTGATTGGCTGGCTTTCAGAAGTGAAGGGCAGTCACTGATTGGCTAGCTTCCAGAAGCATTTGTACTGGTGGAAAGCTGTCAGTCAACTGGGATGAATTTAAACAGGGACCCCTGGCTGCTCCACAGGACAAGGCACCTTCGCTGACTCAGGTTCCCTAGCCCACAGCTACATCTGTGAGTGGTCCACACCCAGCGATGCCCACAGGTCACCTGATTCAAGGCCTCACAGGCCACCTCGCTGGTCTAGCCCCTCCATGCCTGGCACCAACCACCACAATGAGCTCTTTGTTGGCCGTTACGACGCAGCACCCATGGAGCTGACAGGCTTGGGCTTGGAGGAGAGCACAGGCTGGGTCAGCCCTCCCCTCCTCTCTACCGCCAGGGACTTTACGTATTCATCTGGAGACTTGCGGCAATCGTGACTGTCTGCCAGGACTGTAGCAAGAATTGCGCAAGATCGCAGACAAGAGAGGGCTTAGCCAAGGCACGGGCAGGAAGACGGCATGGCCACGGAGGGGCGCGTCGGGTAGACCCCGGTCCGGAGGAAGCAGACATGCTTGGTCAAGCTGCTCTGTCAGGAACAAGGCTGCATTCAGGAAGTCCTACCCCGTGCCCACCGGCCTGGCCTTGGAGCTGTTCTGACCAAAGCACGTGCCTAGGAGAGGGCTTTCATTTCCCTCCTGGTTCCTGTTGAGGGGCACCCAGCAAGCAGGCCCTGGGAGGTCAGTCCACGGGCACTGTGAGTGGAGGACTCGGCTGCAAACAAAGATGGCCACATGCCCCACAGCACCCCATCTGAAGTCGTGTTTGTGTTGAAGAAGAATTAAGGCTGGTCACGTTTTGTACCTAACATGGAGTGACATCTTTTGAATCTCCACATATTGCTGTTTTCACTAAGCCACATGTAACACTTCAGCATGCCAAATGCTTTTAAAAAATAGACCTGGCTCTGAGACAGTGCCACAGAATAACACGGGCGGAATATGGCTTTTATGAAAACACAAAATGTTAGTCCTCCCCCTCCAAAAAAAATTTTAAAAAGGATTGAAGAGATTCTTTGGAAAATATATTTTGCAAAGAGAAGATGGCCCCGGGTACATGTTTTGAGAATGAGCACACGTGGGGCGTGGTGATTTCTCTAAGATGCCCAGTTCACTTCTCTGCACAGGGAGGATGGAAGGACACCTTCTATAACCCGGCAGTGCCGCCTGGCTCCCGTTGGGGTCAGGATCGGCGGGCTGACGTTGGAGCCCCCAGAGGTAGAAGACCTCCTCGGGTCCTTCCTCTCTCCAGTTCTGCAGACTGCCAGGCTGGTCCCGACCCCCGCCTGCCTCTTCTGCTCCTCAGCCTGCACTATGCGCCTGCCTGGCCCTCGTGTGCGTCAGGTGTAGTCATTGCAAATGGAAGCGTCCAGCCTCAGCCGCCGCTCCATGCTGCCCGCCCTGGGCCGCCTGATCTTCGGTGAGACAATGTCATCATTGTCCACACTTCTCCAGAGCTGAAATTACAATGAGCACCAGGGGCTATGGAAAAGGCTCAAGGGGTAGAGCTACTGCCTAGCAAGCTCAAGGCCCAGAGTTCAAATCCCAGCACCACAAGAAAACAACTGCATGTAATCAGAGCATGTGGTTAAGAAGTCCTTCTACCTTCCTCCTCTGGGCCCCGCAGCCTTTCCCGAGTCTCCCTTCCCCTGGACCTCCAAGCCTGCTCCATCAAGCATGCCCCCTACCCTCAGACCTCCACCTCCACTTTGCTCTTCTCCTTTCCTCTCCCCTCCCTTTCTCTGCCCTTTTCTTCCTCCTCTCTCCCTCCCTTCCCTCTCACTTTCCTCCACCTCTCTCATCTTCTCAGATCCTGTATAATCCATTCTTTCCCATCTTAAAAACCAAGACAAGAGCCTGGTGCCAGTGGCTCACACCTAGATTCCTAGATACTCAGGAGGCTGAGATCTGAGGGCCACGGTTCAAAGCCAGCCCAGGTTTAAAAAAATGTTGTGAAACTCTTATCTCCAACTCACCACCCAGAGCTGTGGCTCAAGTGGTAGAACACTAGCCTTAAGCACAAAAGCTCAGAGACAGCACCTGAGCTCTGGGTTCAAGCCCCAGGAGGACTGGTTAAAAAAAAAGATAAGGCAAAATACAGAGAGAGCAAAGAAGTATTTGTGTTCCCGGAGCTTGACCGGGCAGAGGGGATGGACAGTGGCACCCCGTACCACAGGGAAGAGAAGCTTCTGCATGCCGTTCCTCAGGGAGGAAGGTGACACTGGGTATCTGAAGAGTCTGAGCGCATGCGGAGCAGGTGAGCCCTAAGAAAGGTCAGACTCCTGCAGGAAGCAGACACTGGCAGCGTCTGTCACGCCTAACAAACGCTTCTCGTGAACGCAAGGGAGCTGCACTTGCGACGAGGCATTATGGGAACTCTGCTTCCTGCACAACTTTTCTACAAGCCTAAAAATACTCTAACACACGGCCTATTAAAAGGCAGAACAGAAACAAGCCTTTTCCCTTGGTGACTTTCATGGAGACTGTGGATCCTGGAAACCTGCGTTCGCATGGGGAGGAGCACGCCACGCGGGGGCACGCGCTCAGAGAAACGGCTGCAGGAGGCTCAGATCTGGGTTCCCCACCGGGGAGAGGCAGCGCTACAACCCGCGCCTCTGCGGAGCTGCGGGGCTCACCTCGGAGGGTGGATGCCGGAGAGGATGAGGTGGCCAACGGGTGTCAAGTCCAGACACTGCACTTGCAGCCATGGGCCGGCTCAGGCCGCCGCGCCAAGGGTAACTAGTGACATAGCGAGAGTGAAAAGATGCATGCCTGGCCGCGTGTGCACGCCAGTGACCAGCAAGGAGATGCGTGCCTGGCCGCGTGTGCACGCCAGTGATCAGCAAGGAGATGAGGCAGGAAGATCTCGAGTTCCAGACCTGCCTGGGTGATACCTTTGCTAGGGGCCAATGGCTCATGCCTGAAATCCTAACCACGCAGGAGGCTAGGATCTAAGGACTGCGGTTCGAAGCCAGCCTGGGCAGGAAAGTCCAGAAGACTCTTTTTAAGTTTTTTTCCCAGTCCTGGGGCTTGAACTCAGGGCCTGGGCACTGTCCCTGAGCTTCTTTTGCTCAATGCTAGGGCTCTACCACTTGAGCCACAGCGCCACTCTGGTTTTACTGTTTATGTGGTACTGAGGAATTGAACCCTGGGCTTCAGGCATGCTAGGCAAGCACTCTACCACTGAGTCAACTTCTCAGCCCCCTATAAGATTCTTATCTCCAATTAATCTTAGAAAAAGCAGAAGTAGTGCTGTGGCTCAAGTGGTAGAGTTCTAGCCTTGAGCAAAAGGAGCTCAGGGTCAGTGCCCAGGCCCTGAGTTCAAGCCCTAGGACCAGAAAAAAAAAAAAGATGTGTCCACCTAATCCTGGACAGGGGAAGGGCGGGAGCCCAGGATGCCTGCGCTTTGTGAGTGATGCCCTTCTTCTAAGGAAAGAGCCATGACATGCTCTGCTCGGCCTCCCAGAAGTGTGCGGCAACTGGGAAAACGCCCAGAAGCCAGGGGCTTGCTCTACATTGGCTCAAACAACCACTAGCGAGGAGTTCTCAGCTCTCGGCTAAGGTATTAGCTATGGGGGGGGGGAAGGCGGGGGGGCGGGGGGAAGTACCAGTCCCGGGGCTGGAAGTCAAGATAAATCTCACAGACTTTCCTGCCCAGGCTGGCTTTTATCCGTAATCCTCAGATCTCAGCTTCCTGAGCAGCTGGGATTATAGGTGTGAGACACCTACATCCAGTTCAAATATACTTTGTTGTTGTTGTTGTTTATTGGTCGTGAGGCTTGAACTCTGGGCCTGAGCGCTGTCCCTCAGCTCTTTAGCTCAAGGTGAGCACTCTACCACTTGAGCCACAGCGCCACTTCCAGTTTTCTGGTGGTTCATTGGAGGTAAGAGTCTCACAGACTTTCCTGCCCAGGCTGGCTTTGATCCGAGATCCTCAGATCTCAGCCTCCTGAGTAGCTAGGATGACAGGCGTGAGCCACCGATGCCTGGCTCAAATATACTCTTAAAGGTGAGGTTCAACTGCGATTTCTTCTCAGAAAGCCAAGACAGCAAGCCAGGAAGCTCAGCCATGCTGGAATGCTGACTGCACCCACCGTCAGCTGGGTGACCTTCAACAAGTCCCACTGCACACCACCGCCCCTGCTCCCCACTGGGCAATGCGGCCCTCGGGAGGAGACAGTGTCAGAGCAGTGGAGACAGGCGTCAGCTGTCCAGCCAAAGGCAGCTCGTCGGCTGAACCTGCAGCCCACCCTGTCATCCCACCACTTGGGAGGAAGAGGCAAGAGGATTCTGACTTCCAGGCTGGTCGAGGCACGCCTGTTTTTACGAGCAAAAACAGAGCAGAGTGTTTCATTTGATTTCCTAGATTGGGAAAAGTCCCACAAACCATGCAGGAATTACCAGGTTATTTTTGAGGTAACAAATCCAGTGTATGAGGAAGGGAGTTTGAATGAGTAGGTGGACGATGGTGGGTGGATCGGTGCGTGGGACGTGGAAGGGCTGGTGGGTAGATGGGTAACGGACCGGTGAGCAGGTGGATGAATAGGACCATCTTTGCTCCGCTGGACTGTTCGGGGCCCTGGGAGGCAGTGGTGGAGCAGCTGAAGATCTGAGTGGTCCACACACAAGGCAGGTGCAGAGGGAAGGTGAGCAGACACACGGTGTGGTGACCATGCGTGCACGCCTCTGGCCACAGCCAGTGACTGCAGCTGGGAGGGGCAGCACAGGACCCCTCCCTCTCCTGCCCTGGCTCCCTATCTCTGATAGGACTCCGGCATGCACAGGTCAGAGATCTCAGGCTGCTGGGGACAGAGCTCCTCCAGTGAGGAGCAGTTGTGGGCATGGCCAAGCACAGGAGCAAGGCAGAGAGGCAGCCCAGGGCATCAGCAAGGACCGGAGGTGCTGAAATACTTGGAGATGGGTTTGAGACCACGCAGGAGCCTGAGAGAGGTGCTGGGGACACTCCTGTCCCTGGGCCGCTGCTCATGGCAGCCGTGTTCATCGCCCTTCCCTCCCCGCCCCCACCAGCCTCCTCCCTCCCCCACTAGGAGGAAGTTCCAGTATGCAGGCCTGGGGCCTGTGGGGAACAGTGTCAGGTCAACTGTCCGGATCCGGGCAGGGAGACGGTGCGCACAGTGACAAGCAGATTGGAGGCGGTCTGTGTGCCTGCTGGGCGAGTGGGGGTGGCGGGGACAGGGAACTCGGCCATCTCTAGAAGATCTTAGGGTGAAACACATCATCTTTTAATTAAAATTTTACAGAATTTTAACTTGAATCTCCCATCTGCTTCCTTAATTACGCCTAACCCCAAACCTCACTCGGCACCATCTGTGTTCCTCTCTCATTATACCGGGGTTGTCTGTGCGTCTGTCCAATGCCTGCCGGAAGCCGCAGGTCCCTCCCAGGAGGGACACCAGGACACCAGGCCAGGGCGTCCTGGGTTCTAGAACCACGCAGGTGCCTTCCAGGGTGGGTCTCGGAAAGGGTTTTCTGGACAGATGTTTGGCCAGATGGACAGATGGACAGAGGTGTGAACGGACGCGGGGACAAGTGAGGGGTGGAAGGGTGGGTGCCCCAGCTGAGAGTCCTGTCAGGCCACCTCTGGGCATGTTACCATTTGGCTGTGACTTCCACAGAGGTCAGAGGAGAAAGCAGGGCACGGAGGGAAGGAGAGAGCTTTGGACGCAATCCCAGCCACAGAACCTGGAAACAGAGGACAAGCGGCTCCTAGCCATCCGAGGAAGAAGCATGGCTGTGGGCTCCACCACGAGTGCTGCAGGAGAGACGCAGGCACGCTGGGAGCTGAGGAGTGCTCCCACCTGATCCAGATCACACCGGAGAGACGCAGGCACGCTGGGAGCTGAGGAGTGCTCACACCTGATCCAGATCACACCGGAGAGACGCAGGCACGCTGGGAGCTGAGGAGTGCTC
>NW_012267454.1:530394-534868 GCF_000151885.1 Dipodomys ordii
GCTCACACCAGAGAGACGCAGGCACGCTGGGAGCTGAGGAGTGCTCACACCTCCTCCTGCTCACACCGGAGAGATGCAGGCACGCTGGGAGCTGAGGAGTGCTCACACCAGAGAGACGCAGGCACGCTGGGAGCTGAGGAGTGCTCACACCTCCTCCTGCTCACACCAGAGAGACGCAGGCACGCTGGGAGCTGAGGAGTGCTCACACCTCCTCCGGCTCAGCACATGGTCTGCCCCCTCCACCTGCACCAAAGTCATCACCGACGCCGTGCAGGCTGCTTGGCCAGCTCCTGCCCCCTCTGCCACACAGGGTGCCCTGAGCCCCGTGGGGGGGGGCTGAGCACCCCTCTACCCAGTGCAGAGCAAGTGCTCATTCCTGGTCCCAACATGAGTCTGACCTCCTGTAAACCTGCTGAGTGAGGGCTCCACAAATGGGGAGCCAGCCAGGCACCCCCAGGCTGGCTGACCCGGGCATTTACTATCGGAAGCACCCCACTCCTCGGTGTTCACCTGGGCTGCGCCTCTCTGTGGCCAGGGGAAGCTGTGGAGTGGATGGCGGCCGTGGACATGGAGCCCCAAGGCCCCTCTCCACACAGGCCTCACAAGCCACGGACTCAGGAGCAGAGGGTGCATGCGCTCCACAGCCACAGGACACCTACAGGCCGGGCACCATGTACACACATGCACAGGTGTGCAAGAGCTGCTTTTAGAGAACAAACACCAACTAAGAACACGTCTCAGTTCCCACCGAGGCAGGAGAACCAGAATCGGTCTGTGCAGTACAGGCTTAGCTCATAACACCGGCTCGTGTCTCGGGTCACTCAAAACCCCTGGAGTCCCATCCCTGCCACTGCGGCTTAGGGCCAGCCTGCCGGGACAGGGAGACGTGAAAATTTAATGTTGTGGGGCTGCACGGTGAGCCAGCCAGAGGGCCCCTCCCCCTCCCTGCACGCTTTCTGCAGGGCAGCAACCCCTGCCTCCTCTGACTGGAGCTGGCCTCAGCCTCTTGAATCCTGCTCCAACATCTTATGTTCTTGTATTTTGCATGTGGATTCAGAGAACAAACACTATGCCAAGACATCCTACAAAGGCTCTTCATTCTGGCTCTCTGGGTATATCTTTCTGGTTTCAAAAAAGAAATCCTTTGACTTGTTTTTTGGTTTTTGTTTTTGTTTTTTTTTTTTAGGAAAAGCAAGTGTAGGCTGGTGGGGTTTGTCCTCTGTCCCAGGCCGCACTGAAGTGGGCTGTGTGTCTGGGGCATGGGGTTTGCCCACAGACAGTATGCTCATGGGTCAGGCATAGCCTCAGAAGAAAGGCGCCCCGCGTGACACGGGCTTCCTGTGGTTCTTGGGCTTTGCGTGGGATGATATTGTTGGGAGACACGGCCGGCTGCGCCACACATGTCACTCACACTGCTCTCCTTTCCCTCCGTTCCTCCTGACCTCTCCTTCCAGGGTGGTGACCATGGGGGCCGGGAGGGTGGAGGGCTGGACTCCAGCTCAGCTTGGGCTGAGGGACACGCTTTGTCACGGGGGCCCTGCCGGCTCAGGTTCTCACAAGCTCCTTCTCCAGCTCCTCCTGGAAAGTCCCGTGGGAGGTCCAGGGCTTCCACGCCATCGCAATGCTTTGGTGCAGGCAGTCTGCGCTCCCGTTCGGGGTCTGCGCTCCCGTTCGGGGTCTGCGCTCCCGTTCGGGGTCTGCGCTCCCGTTCCGGGTCTGCGCTCCCGTTCGTGTGGTCTGCGCTCCCGTTCGGGGTCTGCGCTCCCGTTCCGGGTCTGCGCTCCCGTTCGGGGTCTGCGCTCCTATTCGTGTGGTCTGCGCTCCCGGTTCGGGGTCTGCGCTCCCGTTCGGGGTCTGCGCTCCCGTTCGGGGTCTGCGCTCCCGTTCCGGGTCTGCGCTCCCGTTCGGGGTCTGCGCTCCTATTCGTGTGGTCTGCGCTCCCGGTTCGGGGTCTGCGCTCCCGTTCGGGGTCTGCGCACCCATTTGGGGTCTGCGCACCCGTTTGGGGTCTAGGGAGCGCACCCGTTTGGGGTCTGCGCTCCCGTTCCGGGTCTGCGCTCCTGTTCGGGGCTCCCTGTGCCTTCCCCCTCTGGTGGCCCTCACCACATCCATATGCGTTGTGTGTCTCATCCATGCCGGGCTGGCTCAGGCCACTGCTGAGGTTCTGTACTGTGCAGTCCCTCTCCAGGCAGAATGCCAAAACACTTGCACATTTCTTCTGTGCTACTGCGACCTATTTTGTTGTTGTCAGTCGTGGGGCTTGAACTCGGCCTGGGCACTATCCTTGCGCTCTTCAGCTCAAGGCTAGCACTCTAGCACTTGAGCCACAGCACCACTTCCTGTTTTCTGGTGGCTATTTGGAGATAGGAGTGTCACGGAGTTTCCTGCCTGGATTGGCTTTGAACTGCAATCCTCAGATCTCAGCCTCCAGAGTAGATAGGATTACGGCGAGAGCCACGGGCGCCCGGCTCCACAGCGATCTTTTAGAACACTGGCTCTTTGGAGGAACATTTAGGTTGCCAGTTACAAGCTCCGTGTCCTGCTTTTTAATTCTTAGGAAATAATCTTCTTTGATTTAAGACTTCTTCCTTTCCTTTTCTCTATTCCTTCTTGCTTGTGAGGACTAACCTGGCGCTCCCTCCTGAGTTGAGATTCTGTTCTGAACCCGTGCTTGGCGGTGTTGCTCTGCCTCACGAGCCGGGCGCCTGCTCACGCTGCAGTCATCTGTCCGCCTGAGCTTGCAAGTGGCTGGAGAGCAGCGCCTGGCCCTCAGTTCAGCCCTGCCGGCGGGCCCCGGGCCACCCCGCTGACACCGTTGGGAGGCAGCGCCCATGCACCAGCTGTCCGAAGGCACCGTCCTGGTTTCTTTGGGCACTGTGGCCACAGCTACAAGTGTCTGCGGCTGAGGTTTCTGAGGTTGGCTTTGATTTTTGGCCATGTCTGCCAGGTCCCAGAACTCAGCCAGGATGATTCCGAACAGAGCTCCTGCAGCCCCAGCCAGAGCACAAGGTCTGCCTGGTCCACCCACGACAGCGGTAGGAGCACACCCTTGTGTCACACACCTGTGACGCACACCCGTCTGTGTCACACAGGAACGCTGAGGCTGTCCCACCAACCCAGGCTGTGTGTTAGGTCACTGGTTTCCCCTTCAGCATGTCTGCTGGGGCTGGTTGGATGTGGAGAGCAGCTTTGCCACCCGTAGCCGCGTGGCAGGCCCTGGCTGCGCCCTCCCAGGGCCCCGTTTGTGCTGGAGGTTGGTCATGGGGACACCGACATGCCCTGTGGGACCCTGCAGCACTGCACGACGTGCCATCTAACCGCCACCCCGGCGGATGCCGCAAGGCATCTCCCGCAGCAGTGAGCTGCCACCTGATGCCTGCAGGAGGTGACGTGGGCCGGGGAGAGCCAGGATCTAACAGCACTCAGCGAGCCCGCAATGCAGCGCAAGCACCGCGTCTTCTGACACGGAAATTGTCAGGGAGACAACTGCGCTGAGAGTGTTGCACCTGCTCCCCCCCCCTGTGACCACACGGCGCACACTGGATGTTTTATAGCACAGGGTAAAGTCCGAGGAGGCCCTGCTGATGTGCCCTTCCCCGGAGACCGCGAGAGACCAGTCCAACCAGGCGTATTCCTTCTCCTGGGTGTCCATGATCAAACGAATTCATGACCCATTTGCTATGCTCTGATCAAAGGAGTTTTGTGCTCAGCAGGAAAAGGTACCAGGGAAGCAGGAGGTCAGAGAAGAAAGCTTCAGGCAGGCAGAGGGATGCACAGCAGACCCCGGGCCCCCCGGGGCAGCCCGGAAGCCTGGTGTATACAGGAAGTTCCGCCCCTCACGGGCTGCACCCAGACAAATCTGCAGTGCAGGGGTTCTGGGCTCAGCCCTTCCCACGTCACAAGCATGGCTGCCCACGCCACAGGGGCATCAGAACCCCATCTCAGAACTGATTTCCCAACCGGCAACTTTGGTCAAAGTGTGGTGTCTTAACCTGTCATCCGGGCTGGAGTTCTGGAGATCTGGAGTTGAGGGCAACCCCAGCAAAGCCAGTGAGATCCTACCTCAAATGAGAGGTAAAAATAATGAAATGGAAAATAAAGCAGCTTCAAACGTGTCCCTGAGCACCGTCCCTGAAAATTTTTTGCTCAAGGTTAGTGCTCTACCGCTTGAGCCACAGCTCCACCTCCAGCTTTCTTGGGGTAGTTTTAGTGGAGATAGGTAAGAGTCTCACAGACTCTCCTGCCAGGGCTGGCTTTGAACTGAGGCCCTCAAGTCCTGATTCTGAGTCGCAGGATTAAACGTGTGCGTCTGCAGCACCCGACAGGCAGTCATTGTTTTGAAAGAAGGCCAAAGTCACCCTCCTCCACCTGCAGAGGCCTTGCGGCTTCCGTGCGTTTTCCTCTTAGACAATCCAGCGCCTGGCCACCTCTGCCCTGCTGTTCTGCTGTTCTGCTGTTCTGCTGTTCTGCTGTT
>NW_012267454.1:536699-537856 GCF_000151885.1 Dipodomys ordii
CAGGGAGGGGAGGACTCAGGGAGGGGAGGACTCAGGGAGGGGAGGACACTGGGGGGAGGACACAGGGAGGGGAGGACTCAGGGAGGGGAGGACTCAGGAAGGGGAGGACACTGGGGGGAGGACACAGGGAGGAGAGGACACTGGGGGGTAGGATGCAGGGGGGAGGACTGGGTGCTGGCAGAGCTGTGGGGATGTAGGCAGCAGAGGAAATGAAGGACCCGGGCTGAGGAGGAGGCCCAGGCTCCGTGAGGGAGGATGCTCCCCATTCAGCACTCACGAGTCCCCGGGGGTCGCTCCTGGCGTGGCGACCACAAAGCAAGAAGACTCGGGGGTGGCTGCGGCCCCAGGAGCCAGAGCAGCCCACCCGAGGCCAGCTCCACAGCCCTCGATGCCCGCCGGACGCCTGGCGCTGAGCGGCTCAGGGGCAAGGCCCTGTCACGCGCTCACGGGGGAGGGCCGGACCCGAGCACCGAGGACCCGGACACCCACTCCCCGGCGAGCCCGTGCCCACATCCTCCATGCTGGACGAGGGCGCTCAGGCCCCATCCCAGCGGCTCCGGGGGAGGGGAGGGACACGGGGGGGGGACGCTGCAGGTGCAGCAGGCGCCCAGCCTGGCATCAGAGGGAGCACCCCCGGGAGTCCAGCACCGTACACGGAACACACAGGAACTACCCTCGCACAGCTGCTCTCCAGAGTGGCCGGCTGCTTCCACGTTCAATGTGTACCCCCGAGTCAGCTGCCCAGTGGCCCAGTTCAGCACCCTGCCTCCACCAGAGCAAGGAGGGTGACGGAGGCCCCAGGACGAGTCCAGCCAAGCACAGGGCCAAGGGGCACACTGGCCCTAGCCAGCCAGCAGGGTCCAGCAGCACTGCCCTGTCCAGGAGCCGAGCATGGCCCCGGGCCCTAAAAACAGGCCCCAGCTCTGAACAAGGTCACCACAGACTGGACCGAGTCTCCCATATACTCTGCATCAAACTCAAGTGGACCACAGGCCTGCCTCCCCTCCTAGTGAGCACACGCACGCCTCCCCTCCTAGTGAGCACACGCACGCCTCCCCTCCTAGTGAGCACACGCACGCCTCCCCTCCTAGTGAGCACACGCACACCTCCACTCCTAGTGACACACGCACACCTCCCCTCCTAGTGAGCACACGCAC
>NW_012267454.1:542739-542945 GCF_000151885.1 Dipodomys ordii
CACACGCACGCCTCCCCTCCTAGTGAGCACACGCACACCTGGCCTCCTAGTGAGCACACGCACACCTCCCCTCCTAGTGACACACGCACAACTCCCCTCCTAGTGACCACACGCACACCTCCCCTCCTAGTGAGCACACGCACACCTCCACTCCTAGTGAGCACACACACACCTCCCCTCCTAGTGAGCACACGCACACCTCCACT
>NW_012267454.1:547572-547893 GCF_000151885.1 Dipodomys ordii
TGACCACACGCACACCTCCACTCCTAGTGACCACACGCACACCTCCACTCCTAGTGACCACACGCACACCTCCACTCCTAGAGACCACACGCACACCTCCACTCCTAGTGACCACACGCACATCTCCACTCCTAGTGAGCACACGCACACCTCCCCTCCTAGTGACCACACGTACACCTCCACTCCTAGTGACCACACGCACACCTCCTCTCCTAGTGACCACACACACACCTCCACTCCTAGTGACCACACGCACACCTCCACTCCTAGTGACCACACACACCTCCACTCCTAGTGACCACACGCACACCTCCACTCCTA
>NW_012267455.1:0-25378 GCF_000151885.1 Dipodomys ordii
CAGCTCAAGGCTAGCACTCTACCACTTGAGCCACAGTGCCACTTCCAGCTTTTTTCTTTTTGCTTATGTGGTGCTGAGGAATCGAACTCAGGGCCTCATGCATGCAAGGCAATCACTCTCCCACTGAGCCACCTTCCCAGCCCTCCATTCCTAATTTTTCAGCCTTCTATTAATCTCTGTTTTAATATTCTATATTTTAGTTTTCAGGTGCATTTTAAAAAATACCTTGAACTCTGGAGGCTAGGTGTCATTCATTTCCTCTTGGTTACTTGTTTTAAAACAGACACACATTAAAACTTTTAAACTCAAATAACAATTTTTCCTTAATGCAAGAACTATAATCTCTATCACTGTACCAAGAAGCTCGACTTAACACATTTATGCCTTAAAAAACAAATATATTCAATTGCAGAATATCTTTGAGAACAAATAACATTATATAGATAAACTTTTTTAACCCTCTTTTTAAGACCTTCTTAAATTTAATTTTAACATATCCAATGCTAAACAGATTATCTCATCACTCATTTTTACAATCATGTTTCCAGTGTCTATCTGTGGGGAAAAGAGAGAGAATAAAGGTGGGCCACTTTACCCCCTACCCCTTGTAATATGACTCTTCAAGTTTAGAGGAACTATGTTTGTGCAAGCTTTCCTTCTTTCAACGTGCATGGGCTCCTCCTAGGGTCTGTTCCAGCATGCATGAGCAGCGGAACTGCATTTCTGCCTGTTTAAGCATAGGGCTTCTGTTTGCTTCTAAGTTACTCCTTTTTTTTTTTTAGTGGTTTTTTTTTTTGTTGTTGTTTGCTGGTGTGTTTGTTTAGCCGGTCATGGGGCCTGAACTCTGGGTCTGGGCGCTGACCCTCAGCTCTTCAGCTCAAGTCTTGTGCTCTAGACTGGAGCCACATCGCCACTTCCGACTTTTTCTGTTTATGTGGTGCTGAGGAATCGAACCCAGGGCCTCATGCTTGGAAGGCATGCACTCTACCGCTGAGCTACCTTCCCAGCCCCAAAAGTTACTCCTTTTTGTAAAGCCAGATATCTTGATTACAGTGTAAACAGCCTTATACATTCTAATACACAAGATTTTCTAATTTGCAAATTTAAAAATCCTTTAAAGAGCCATTTAAAACAAAGTGAAAATTCTATTTTTTATTTCAATTTTTATTTTTTGGGAACACAGTGAACAGAGGGGTTATAATTACATCGGCAAGAAAATGAGTACATTTCTTATCAAGCATTGCAGCCTCCTCCTTTGTTTATTCTTCACATCCCTTCCCATCCTCCCCTCGTCCCACCCACTTTCCAACCCCCCCCTCACCAAAGTTGTAAAGTTCGTTTTTGACCTGACAACTTGCACTTCTTATAGTTGCAACAGATCCACCTGTATGCTTAAACGACTTGTTTTCCCCCATCTCCTCCACAAATTATACCAACATCAAATACAGTGAAAACAGGGGTTATACTGTGGGGGAGGGACATACAAAGCAACACAGAAATAATCTTATAAATGCGTTAGAAAAAAATGCATGAAAGAAAAAAAAACATTTAAATACATATCTAAGGGTTCCTTTTCCTAACATTACATTATCTGACCTTTTCCGTTTCACTCATATATATACTAGGTATTGCAAATAAAGGAAACCATGGGACCTATGTTTCTTTAGGCCTGGCTTACTTCACTTAATATAAATTTTTCCCAAGCCTTTCCATTTCCTAACAAATGGGGAAATGTCATTCTTTCTGATGGAGGTATAGAATTCCATTGTGTATATATACCAGATTTTCTTGATCCATTCATCTACTGAGGGGTATCTGGGTTGGGACCATAT
The DNA here is from genome assembly GCF_000151885.1 of Dipodomys ordii. Taxonomy (NCBI): domain Eukaryota; kingdom Metazoa; phylum Chordata; class Mammalia; order Rodentia; family Heteromyidae; genus Dipodomys; species Dipodomys ordii. The sequence continues at coordinate 1,833 of NW_012267455.1, forward strand.
CCTAGCTATAGTAAATAATGCTGCAATAAACATAGTTGTGCTGGTAGCTTTAGTGTGGTCTTCTTTGTAAACATTTGGCTAAATGCCCAAAAGTGGGATTGCTGGGTCATAAGGGAGCTCTATGTGAAGTCTTTTCAGGAACCTCCATACTGCTTTCCAATGTGGTTGAACAAGTTTACATTCCCACCAACAATGAAGTAAGGTTCCTTTCTGTCCACATCTCCTCCAGCATCTGTTGTTGTTAGAGTTCTTGATTATAGCCATTCTCCTCATACATTCTATAATACCAGATTTTCTAATTTGAATGTTTAAAAAATCCTTTAAAAAGCCATTTAAAACAATGTGAAAATTCTTGAAATATTTTTGGTAATGTACAAACCTCATAAACTTTTGAATTTTGAACTTAAACTCACGTAATTGTTAAAGCCTGCTGACAATTTTTTTCTTGAACATGTTCACAAACGCATAGAAAACATACTCACTCATATCTGAAACTACACAAAAATCAAAATCTCTACTGAAATTTTTAAACAAAGATTTAACACAAGATTTCTTCTGAGCGAAGTATCTTTGTTGAGCTTCATTTTCCCAGGGCTTGCTTATTTAGCAAGGCATTTCAACAATTGGTCGTTGAATCACTTCTGTTGGAGGGTGGCTGGGGAGGGTGTCACCTGAAACTAAACTGATTTTTAGCCAATTTTATACAAGAGCACTTTACAAATTTTTACCTTGTCAGAACTAGCAAAAAAGTCAAAACCAAGCACACAGCCTTCTCTGAGACTGAGCCCCACTGCAGGCTGAAACATTTATTCCCTCCAAGATATTCAGATAAATAACAAAAAGACACATAAACACTAAAAACAGGATCCAGAATTAAAACTGGTACCAATTCTAAAACAAAAGTAGACAAGACATCAAGCAAAGGGTCTGCTAAATGAGCCTGCCAGTCTCACTCAGAACTTCCCTACCTCAATAAAAGCAAACAAACAAAGAACAGAGAACAATCAGGTCTCAGTGAATGGGCTGACATCTAGCCAATGTTTGCAAGTAGGACTCAAATACTATCAATGCCTTCTACTCACCTCCAGAGGATATTACTTTTAGATTCGTGCAAATGTTGACTCAGGTTGTTTCCAATGCAGAAGAGAAGTCCCAGTCATCTTGGGGCAAGGGAACAATGTCCCTAGCAGCCATCCCCTCAGACTGGTAGATTCTTCCCCATACTCAGACCCCCCTGGGCCAAGGCCTTAGGCTAAGATAAACCCCAAAGGACAAAAAAAAACACTCAATACAAAGACACAACTTAAGGCAAATACATGCTGCATGTTGTAAATTACCAAACCAAAAGTCCCAGACTACTAACGGAGAGTTTCTCCACAAAATGACCCACTGACCTGAGAGTTTCTCCAAACAAACGTCCACACTAAACAGCAATTTCCCAAGAGTGGTCTGGGACCTCTCCCACAGATCCCCTTGGCAGTCTTTTAGCATGTCCTACAAGTCTCTATGCCAACAAACTTGCTCAACGCAGGCAACCAAATATACAAACAGAACACAAAGCAAAAATACAAATAAAGCACAAAGTGGCAATGCCTTAATTTACCGGGCAGGTTTTTGTCACTCTGTGGTAGACTGTCTTGAGGGTCTTAAGTAGGGGACAAGGGGGTGATCCCAGAGGAGCCCCCAGAAATGTTGCATGGACTCAGGACCCCCGAAAGACAACCAGAGACCACGACCAATGCAAGCAGCAAAAGAGTCTTTTATTTGCAAGCTCAAGCTTTGTCCTCAGCACACTCAGTAACCAGTGACACTAAGAGGACCAGAGCACAAAATCAACACAACTTTTATATTATTGTACAAAAAAGTTTAGAGTATTTCTATACAAGCAGTTACATGATTGGTTTGAGTTCACCTTAACTGCACTGCACTTTTTCTGAACTATTGGTCCACATTTGAATGCTCGATGGATGCAGAACCATTATGTTCTGTTCCTGGAACACTTGGGCAATTGTTTTGTATTTTAAGGGTCTACAGGGTTGATGGCAGCCAAGAATTCTTTCTTTTTCTCTTTCTTGGGGTTTTTCTGAGGGAAGCCCAGCTCAAGATGTTGGGATTAATCTCAAAATGGAGTTACTTTAGCTCTTCACTTTCTTAAATATGAGAGGAGAAGGAAGGCAGAAATGTAGGTCTCTAGAAATTCTGTAATTGTCACTTAATGTTATCTTCCTTTCTTAAAGCTTACTTTTTTAAAACCTTTTGGTTGGATATTGGTTGGACTGATTGGTAACCTTACCTAGGAAATGAAGCTGATTTTAGAAGGCAGATTGTGTGGTAAATAAAGAAATGATGAGAATGGGCACAGATATTGTCACAGAAGGAGCCGACCAGGTTCAACTGCTGAACAGCAGTACAAAGCAAAGTTTCAAGTCTGGTGATCCACATTGGAATATATAGATAGATACATATACTTCCATATATAGATAAAATATATATTAATATGTATGTACATATTAATATATATTATATATATAATATATATATATATATGTGAAAAAGTAAATCTCAGATAGAATAAAGAGGAACATGGAGTGACAAGTATTAAGCTATATCAAACTGGTTGCAGGAAAGGTACAGTAAAGTATCAATAGTTTATCACAGATATACACATGTGTAGTATGAAGACCCACTCAGTCTGCAAGAAAATATTTTAATAGGAATTCCATAAAATATTTAGTCTGCAGAGATCTGATTAGAATTTATAGAAATATCTAGTTGCTTCAACTCCCGGACAAGTCATTATCATTGGTGACGATTTTGCCATTTGTTTTTATAATGCCCCACAAAGACCAATGTGTTAAAGAAAATGGACTTTCCATTTCCTCCCACACTGTGGAGAATACCTGAATAGTTCTTCTGGAGATTAATTTCTTCAGAGTAAAACACATATGAACGTAGACTCTCATCTTCTTTCTTCTTTTATCCTTTAATCATTCTAGGTCAAAAACATTTCACTGTGATATACACTCCACCCAGATATTGTCTTGTCCTCGATCCCCAAAACAATAAAACCAACTGAACATACCCTGAAAGCGTCAAATTTGTAAATCCGAATAATCCTTTCTGCTTAATAATTGAACAATATCACTTATAATGTAGGTTATAAATCTAACACAGAAGTCTAATATACTCTACAGTGTAGAGTATATTAAAATTTGCTTCTTTATATATACACCTCCAGGTTGTATGTGTGTATGTGTGTGTATGAATAAACTAATAATACAATATAGCAGATAGAAATATTAGTATGGCCTTTTGTTTTATTTCTCATACCACGAAAGCCTGCCACAATTCCCAATCAAATTGCATCCAACACTCAGACGTCAATGCTGTCCCAAAAGTTCTGTATGCAAACTCAAGTACATCCACCTCATTTAGGACAGCCAAGGTATATGAAAATTCTAAGTCTTCCTATTATGTTGTCACCAAGGAAATAACGCAAAATATTTCTTTTAAAAATACGTAGATTGTAGAGCACTTTAGCTAGAAAATTGAAGGAATATACACTATGGGATATAAGTTAAATATTTAGTCACTTAAATGGATATTCTATATCCACAACTCAGAGCACTTTTAAACTACATAATTGCAAAAAATCATCTATTACAATCTTCCATGAAGACAGTACTAAAGGAGGAGGCAGCAATGCTGGATAAGAAATGTACTCATTACCTTGCTCATGTAACTGCAACCCCTCTGTACACTATTTTCATACTAAAAACATTTTTAAAATATGTCCTTATTCATGGACTAATCGCTACAAGAAAGAACTGAATGAACTATCATAAACCTACATCAAGAAAAATGTGAACAATTAAAACAATAAATTAGAAGACTTATTTTTTAATTTGGATGGATCATATCACATATAAATGAAGAAGACAGATAAAACTATACATAAAAAAGTAAATCAAAGGTTGTTTAGCTGCTGAAAGTGTGAACAGGGATTATCTGTAAATCACAACTTAAGAATATGGGAGGCCAGGAGCCAGCAGCTCAGCCTCAAGAGGCTGAGATGTGAGAACAGTTTGAAGCCAGCCCAAGCAGGAAAGTCTGTGAGATTTTTTTTTTGGCTGGTCGTGAGGCCTGAACTCTGGGCCTGGGCGCTGTCCCTCAGATCTTTAGCTCAAGGCTAACACTCTACCACTTGAGCCACTGATCCACTTCCATCTTTTTCTGCATATGTGGTGCTGGGGAATTAAACCCAGGGCCTCATGCATGCAAGGCAAGCACTCTTCCACTGAGCCATCTTCCCAGCCCAATCTGTGAGATTCTTATCTCCACTAAACTACCAAAATAAAGCAAAACAAAAAAAAAATGGAAGTGGAGCTGTGGGCACAAGTGTTAGATCACTAGCCTTAACCAATAAAACTCAGAGAGAGTGCACATGCCCTGAGTTTAATTTCTAGGACTGGCACCATAAGCAAAAACAAATGAATGTCCTACAGTACCGATTTATGTAAAAAACCTGAGCATCTCCAGATTTCAGTATCCACAGGAGTCCTTCATATATTTTAAGGGTCAACTGTAATTGCAACTGTGGCTCCTCACTGGACAACTCCAGATTACTGTCTAAACAATTCAAGATACAAAGGATAAGAACCATCTCACCAAATAAAAGCCCACTAAACAGTATTTTAACTTGCTATACATCTTAAATTCTACATATAGCTGACTCATTGCCAGCAAGAACTTCACTGTTTTCTTGGTATCTTAGAAACGCTTTTTGTGTCAGCCACAAATATTATGTTCTTGACATTTTCTTTCTTTGCTACCTCTGTTACCCTTTATTCTCATAGTAATTCCATTTCAACTCAGTCTCTATTCCAACACCTATGCTATTTTATCATCATAACTGCATTTATATAAAATATTAAGTGTAACTACCCTGACCCTAGTCAGGGTAGAATTTTCATATACCTTGGCTGTCCTAAATGAGGTGGATGTACTTGAGTTTGCATACAGAACTTTTGGGACAGCATTGACGTCAAAGGATAAGAGACCAACCTTTATTCTTCCCTAAGTCTATCTTCTACGTATTTATAAATGAACTGTTGAGCCCCTACTGCTAGATCACTACCAGCAAAAATTCATGACATCAAATTTTAACTACCAATCCACACTCTTTGGAAATTCTCTCTTGTATTATCCAGTGACTTTTTTGTGGGTTGTGGGGCTTAAACTCTGGGCCTGGGCACTCTCCCTCAGCTCTTCAGCTCAAGGTGAATGCTCTACTAAACAATGAAGTTGGGATATTGATGGGTATTGCATTGAATTTGTAGATAGCCCTTGGAAGTATTGCCATTTTGAAGATATTGAGCTTCCCAACCCAGAAGCATTGGAGTTTTTTCCATGTCCTTAGTTCTGCTTTAATTTACTTTTTCAGGTTTTTAAGGTTTTCATCATGGAGGTCCCTCACTTCTTAAGTTAATTCATGGGTATTTTATTTTGGGGACGATCTATTACAAAAGGACTTTCTTTCCTGATTTCAGCTGCACTTGAAGAGGCTATTTCTATGGACAACAATAATTGCAGCACCTAATAGTTACTGCGCATGTGCAGAGAACTAAGCATCAAGAAGGATGTTTCATCTTTCTTAGCTTTTTAATCTTTCGTAAATGTGCCAACATTGGTAGCATTATCCCCATTTATTAAATACAACATCAAGACTGGATAAGTTAATATTGTCTTACAGCTATCAGTATGTAGAACTTTTTTAAATTCCAAATCCACTGTTTTCTTTTTTAGCATAATAAACTCATTTTTATGAGTTTTTTATTCTGAAAAAACAGAGGGGTTACAGTTACATGGGCAAGGTACTGAGTACATTTCTTATCAAGCATTGTTGCCTCCTCCTTAGTTTTTCCTCGATCATCCCTTCCAACCCATCTCCACAACTACACTACCCCAAGCCTAAAGTATAAAGTTAGTTGTTCAACATAGTGTCTTGTAATTCTCATTGTTACAATGGGTCAACCTGTATCCCTATTTAAACATTTTGTTTTTTTCCTTCCCCTCCCAAAATTATACTGACATCAAATACAGTAAAAACAGTGGTGATACTGTGGGGGAGGGACATACAAAGCAAAAAATACATCACATGATACCTTATAAATACGTTAGAAACAATAGCAAGAAAGAAAATACCACTTGTGTCCCTATCTTGCGCCTCATTTTGCTTAACGTCATTTTATCTGGTCATATGTATATGGTCTTTGACCTTTTATACTTGTCCCAGACACATACTTGTTATAGCAAATAAGGGAAACCACGGGACCTATGTTTATTTGGGCCTGGCTTACTTCACTTAATATAATTTTTTTCCAAGTCTTTCCATTTCCTAACAAATGGGGGTGATGTCACTCTTTCTGATGGAGGCATAGAATTCATATATATATATATATATATATATATATATATATATATATATCTGCACACATATACATATATATATGTATATACATATATGTAACATTTTCTTGATCCATTCATCTCCTGAGGGGCATCTGGGTTGGTTCCATAACTTAGCTATGGTAAATAATGCTGCAATAAACATAGTTGTGCTGGTAGCTTTAGTATGACCTTGTTTGTGATCATTTGGGCAAATGCCCAAAAGTGAGATTTCTAGGTCATAGGGGAGTGCTATGTGGATTGTTTTGAGGAACCTCCATACTGCTTTCCACAGTGGTTGAACAAGTTTACACTCTGATAAACAATGCAGTAGGGTTCCCTTCTGGTATTTTAAGACTACACCTTGATAGTGATTAAATAGTGACACGTTGTTATGTACTACCTCTGACTGTTTTTGCTTCTGGAACAGCAAATACTACACACTACCACTTGAGCCACAACATCATTTCCGGCTTTTTTTTCTGTTTATGAAGTACTGAGGAATTGAACACAGGCCTTCATGCATACTAGGTATGCACTCTACCACAAATTCACATTCCCAGCCCCTGACCATGAGCTTTTGGACTGAAAGCTAATGCTCTACTGCTTTAACCATAGCTCCACTTCCAACTTTTTGGAAATTCATTGGAAGTAACAGTCTCACAGACTTTTCTTCCTAGGCTGGTTTGGAACAATGTTTTCATATCTTAACCTCCTTAATATCTAGGATTGTAAGGGTGAGCCTAAGAACCTGGAATGACTGTTGACTTTTAATATTCTAAAAACAACAAATATTGAATTAGGATTCACTATTGGTATTTTACTAATTAAGCAATTAAGGAGTATTTTTAAATTAAGATAGAAAGATACTTTCACATTTTAAGACCTGTCCCTAATTCTAATACACATTCTTCTTCTAATCCAATTTTAATGTTTTTATTAACAATTGATTGTGTTATATAACTAATCGATTCCAATCCTTCTAATAAACTATCTTTGGTAGCTCAGGAGGCTGAGATCTGAGACTCACTACTCAAAGCCAGCCTTGGCTGGAAAGTCCCTGAGACACTTATCTCCAACTAACAACCAAAAATTTGCCAGTGGATGTGGAGAGCTGCAGGAGCCGTGAGCAAAGATGGCGCTGGTTTTGGCATTCCCCCTTCCCGATGGCGAGTGCTCTCTGTGAAAATCAACTCCTTATATGGCTATGGCTTGGCTACTGGCTTGCTTCCATGTTTGCGACCCTATTAGTATATGCCACGTGGCACCTCGGGATTGGCCATCCAGGAGGCATATAACCGGAGCGCGGGTGCGGGGGCGGGGGGATAAGTAGAAGCTTGCAGATAAGGTTCCTGAATAAACTGCTTTCAGAAGAATCCCAGGTCGTGTCTTCCTTGCTGGTCGAGGCGGTCGCGACAAATGGTGGCCCGTACGGGGAACTAACTCCACAAGGGATGGAGAACTCCTGGCAGTCAGGGTGGTGCACCAGTAAGTTCCCAGGTAAGTGGGAATCCGCGATTAAAGCGGGCATAATACAGGGCTCTTCTCTGTAGATAAAGAGAGAGCAGGAACCCGGGAAGAAATAAAATACAGGCCTAAGGTGAAAGTAAAAGAAAATAAAAATTTTAATAACTGAGATTGGCACCGTGACGTCACATCCAATTTTTCTGGCCCTGGAAGAGCTACTACGCTCGAAAGGACTAAATTTAAAGAAGGGTACCTTACAGAGGTTCCTTGATGAATGCGATATTGTGGCTCCTTTGTTCATAATGTCAGGGAGCCTTACAGTAGCCTCATGGGACAAATTAGGGAAGGATTTGGACTTTGCCTATGAACAGGGCACATTAAAGGCAGGAGTTCGCCCCATTTGGAAAATGATTAGGGGCTGCCTGGAGGACCAGCGCTGCTGTGAGGTTATAGAAAATGGACAGTCAGCACTGGAGCAGTTACAGGAGGAGAGGTCAGAGAAGGCAATCAGTGAAAAGGGAGACAGTTAACAGGGCAAAAGGGGGCGACTATACCCAGATCTGTCCGAGCTAAAATCAGAAAGAGGAAGTTCCAGCGAATTAGAGGAGGAAGAAGTGAGAGATGAAAAGGAGCCGTATAAAAAAGGGGGAACGTAAGCTAAGCCAACCTGTGCTTAATGAGGTCGTAGAAAGGACTTCTGGTCAGACTCCTTTAGATCCTCCTCCATATCGATATGGAGCCCACGGGCATACATTTTGCCTGGACACTTGGCGAACTGCTCGAGCAGAACTCGCCTTCCCAGCTTTTCAAGACGATAATCAACAGAGATTCCATGAGCCTCTAGAATTTAAAGTAATTAAGTCCCTGGCTGAGTCTGTTCGGATGTATGGGATTACAGCCTCTTTTACCTTAGCTCAAGTGGAAGCGATAAGGAGATATTGCATGACCCCCTCTGATTGGGCGAGCCTAGCACAGGCCAATACTTGGATTGGAGGGCATTTATGCTGGAATTTTGTAATGAAAAGGAAGCCATCAATCAAGCGAACACACACCAGGCTTGGGACAGAGACATGCTCTTAGGACAAGGCCGCTTTGCTAATGCTCAGACAGGATATCCCCCTGAAGTGTATCAACAGATAAATGATGTTTGCATTAAGGCATGGAAATCACTACCAAATAAGGGGGAAGTTAGCGGCAATGTCACCAAGATCCTGCAGGGGGCCACCGAAACTTTTTTGGATTTTATGGCCAGAATAGTGGAAGCAGCAGGCAGAATTTTTGGAGACCCTGACATGGCCATGCTTCTTATAAAACAATTAGTCTATGAGCAATGCACCAAAGTATGTAAGGCTGCCAATAACCCGTATAAACATAGAGGGTTGGAGGCATGGATGAAAGTGTGCAGAGAGCTGGGAGGACCTTTAACTAATGCAGGCCTTGCCGCCACAGTACTCCAGTATTCAAATAGGCTGGGGGGAAGCTCTGGAGTGACATCTGGAGCATGCTTCAAGTGTGGCAAGGCTGGTCATTTCAAGAGAGATTGCCCAGAGAGAAAAGGAACAGGAAGAGCTGGAGGAGTTACAATGGGCAAACAGCCAGGGCTGTGCCCCAGATGTAAAAAAGGAAAGCATTGGGCCAATGAATGTAGATCAGTCAAAGATGTTAACGGCCAGCCCTTGGGCCCCATCATGCAGCCAAAAACGGGCAGAGGGGCCCCCGTCCCCAGGGTCTGCAAATGTATGGGGCAATGGAGAGCCCAAACGAGGAAATTTCCCAAGAAGGATGGCCTACCCTGAGGCATCCCAAGAACCGCAGAGAGCCACTACAGGCTCGGCGGGACTGGACCTCCGCGCCACCACCAGACTCGAACTAACCCCACAAATGGGCGTTCAGTTAGTAGAGTCAGATTTTCAAGGTCCTTTGGAACGGGGCACAGTGGGGTTACTGATTGGCCGGTATTCCGTTGCCCTTAGAGGGCTTAAAATTCACCCAGGAGTTATTGACCCAGATTATACAGGTATAGTTAAAATCATGGTAGAAGCTCCAAAAGGCATTGTAGCAATTTCCCCTGGAGACAGAATTGCCCAATTGTTACTCCTGCCTAGCCTACATGAAAAATTTCCTGCCATATAGTGTGAGAGAGGTGAAAAGGGTTTTGGCTCCTCCGGTATTGAGTCAGTGTACCTAGCCCTGGATTTAGACCAGAGACCCACGCTTAAACTGGAGATTAAAGGAAAAAGGATTATAGGACTGTTAGACACAGGGGCCGATCGGAGCACTATTGCAAAAGAGGATTGGCCGAGAGGGTGGCCATTACAGGCCTCAGAACAAACCCTGAGAGGGTTAGGTTATGCCAAAGCTCCTGACATAAGTGCAAGACCCCTCAACTGGAAGGATGGAGAGGGACACTCTGGAAACACCCAGCCTTATGTTTTAGAATTGCCTGTCTCCCTGTGGGGTCGGGATTTACTGAAAGAGATGGGGTTTTGCCTTAGTAATGAATATTCTCCTACCTCAAAGGAAATGATGTTACAAATGGGCTACTGCCCAGGGCAAGGGCTAGGAAAAACTTGCAAGGCTGTAAAGAGCCTATTGATGTCCACCAAAAACTTGATAGACATGGGCTGGGTTTTTCATAGGGGCCGCTGAGGATCAAGTTCCCATTACCTGGAAGACAGAGGAACTGGTATGGGTAGCTCAGTGGCCTCTATCCTCCAAAAAGCTTTTAGCCGCTCATAAAATGGTAGAACAAGTATCCCTGGGCCATGTGAGACCCTCAGTTTCACCATGGAATACTCCAATATTTGTGATAAAAAAGAAGTAGGGTAAATGGCGATTACTTCATGATTTGCGTTCCATAAATTCACAGATGCAAATTATGGGCCTTGTACAAAGAAGGTAACCTTTGCTTTCCGCACTTCCTGCCCACTGGCCTATTATGGTAATAGACATAAAAGATTGTTTCTTTTCTATCCCCTTGCATTCCGCTGATTGTGAACGCTTTGCCTTTACTGTGCCCTCTTGTAACCATGAGGAACCTGACCAAAGATATGAGTGGGTCGTGCTGCCTCAGGGTATCGCCAACAGCCCCACTATGTGTCAGCTTTTTTTCGGCAGGGCTATAGCTCCTGTTAAAGAACGGCATCCTAAACTCAGGGTGGTCCATTACATGGATGACATTTTGATAGCTCATAAGGAAGAAGCTGGGTTACAAAAGGCCTTTGCAGAATTGGTTTTTGCCTTAAGGGAACAGGGTCTTTATCCAGCGCCAGAAAAAATACAAACAGGCAGAGTAGTGTAGGTCGATCATGCCCCAGACATTGACCCTGAGAAAAGATAACTTAAAGACTTTAAATGATTTTCAAAAATTGTTGGGGGATATTAATTGGATAAGGGGGTATTTAAAATTGCCAAATTATGAATTAAAACCCTTATTTGATACGCTAAAAGGAGATACAGATTTAAACTCCCCACGAGACCTGACTGAAAGCACCCGATTTGGTCTCAAAAGGGTGGAGGAGGCTCTAAGTGCCACCTGTTTAAACAGGATACAAGATGGCCAACCCTTTGATTTATGCATTTTTCCCACTGAGACCCAACCAACTGGGGTACTTTGGCAAAAGGGGCCATTGATGTGGTTACACTCTCATTTTTCCCCCGGAAAGGCGCTGGAGTATTACCCTGAGGCGGTAGCAGAATTAGCTATACAAGGAGTTCAACAGAGTTTACAATTTTTTGGAGTTTATCCGCAGTCCATCATTGTTCCCTACAGTGCGTACCAAGTTCAGATTTTATGTGCCACTATTGATAATTGGTCCATTTTGAGATGCATGTTTCCAGGAGATATTGATAATCATTTGCCTAAAGACCCCCTACTAAGATTTGTAAAGGAACATCCAGTGATTTTTCCAAATGTAACTGCCCGAAAGCCTATTAGAGGGGCTATAAATATATTTACGGATGGCTCCAAAACGGGATGCGGGGTATACGTTGCAGGTAACCAAGGTCCCGTACAGCATCAATTTGTCCCCGGTAACCCACAGATTGTTGAGTTAATGATTGTAATTGAAGTATTTAAAGCTTTCCCCTGTCCCTTTAATTTAATATCAGATTCAGCGTATGTAATAAATCCTTTAAAAATATTGGAAGCGGTTGGTACAATAAAGGCTACCAGTTCTGTTCTAGCTCCCTTTACCCTGCTACAATCCCTTATATGGCAACGCAAGGAACCCTTTTTTCCAATGCATATTCGAGCACATGCGGGCCTCCCAGGACCACTGACAAAGGGCAATGCCCTAGCTGATGCACACACTCGTGCTGAGTGGGCGCTATACGCTACTTCTGTTGACTTAGCAAAAGATTTTCATGCCAGATTTCATGTAAACGTCAGGACTTTACAAAGCCGCTTTTCCCTTTCTAGAGCTGATGCAGGTCAAGTGATAAAGGAGTGTCCCCGATGTATTATTTACCATAAACCCCCTACGTTTGGAGTTAACCCACGTGGTTTAAGACCCTTACAAGTATGGCAGATGGACGTGACTCATGTACCTGAATTTGGCCGTTTAAAATATCTACACATTTCTGTTGACACCTTTTCGGGTGTTGTACTTGCCACCCCCCTTCCAGGGGAAAAGGCTACTGATGTAATATCTCACTGCCTGGAAGTGTGGGCGGCCTGGGGAATGCCAAAACAGCTAAAAACTGATAATGGTCCGGCCTATACTGGGCAGCGCTTTGTTTCCTTTTGCACTCAAATGGGTGTTACCCTGGTGCATGGACTGCCCTATAACCCTCAAGGACAAGGAATTGTGGAAAGAGCTCATCACACTATCAAGGAAATGTTACAAAAACAAAAAGGGGGAGCTGGACCCCTGATGGCTACAGCAAGACAAAGAATAGCCATGACACTTTTCACCCTAAATTTTTTGAATTTGGATAACGCTGGTCGCTCATCGGCGGATAGGCATAACTGTTCCACTCCTTCAGCCTTAGGATCGGCTTTGTGGAAGGATGTGCTCACGGGCCTCTGGAACGGGCCTGACCCCGTGCTGGTAAGGGCACGAGGATCTGTTTGTGTTTTTCCCCAGAATTGCTCGGATCCAGTGTGGGTGCCCGAACGACTTGTGCGGCGAGTCCAAGATGAACAGAACCCGGAAGAAACAAAAGATTGTGTTGCTGATCATACAGCTCCTGATGATCTAACAGGGACAGGCGGTAGTGAGATGGGGGATACTGTCTGCATTCCTGAGGCCCATGCCCGTGAGACATGACGCCTCTCTTTTCCCTAGAATTTTCACCACAAATAAGACTCTTAACCTTCCCTTTTACCCAGAGGATAAAAAAATGGCAGGGGTTGGTGAAGCTAGAAATATTAGCTTGATGGGCACGCTATGCTTTTGCTTAAGTGATGCGACCATTAATGTTAGTTGCATAGCCTTGACTCGTTCCCCGGCCGCTTATTTTAGATATTGGTATGGGAATCCTGGATCAACTGAGGTTTAGGCAAATGATACTGAATTTGTTGGTACTGTTTTAGGCAGAGATTATGAAAGCTTAATGTTAAGCATTGACCTGTGGAGTGTAAAACAACCTAAATGGGCTCCCTTTTGCATGCTTGACTGTTGGGGGAGGCTTGGCCTTGGACAGGTTGCCAATCAGGACAAGTTTTTTGAGATGATGATTCTAAGCGTTTTACATTCTCCCCTAGTGTTTTTTCCAATGCTAGTTTACCATTTAGGGCTGGACTTAATCCCTTTATTTGTTTTTTATTTTTTTATTTTTTTAATTTTATTTGTGAACATACAGTACAGAGGGGTTACAATTACATGGGCAGGATAATGCGTACATTTCTTACCAAGCATTGCAGCCTCCTCCTTTTGTTTACCCTTCACATCCCTTCCTAGGCTCCCCCCTCCCACCCTTCCTAATCCTTCTCCTTCACCCTCTTCTCACCCCCCCCCTCCGCACCGACATTGTAAAGTTCATTTTGGACAAGACAACTTGTACTTCTCATTGTTGCAACAGGTCCACCTGTATCCTTAAACAACTGATATTTCCCCATCTCCTCCTCAAGTTATATTGACATCAAATATAGTGAAAGCAGGGGTTATACTGTGGGGGAGGGACATACAAAGCAACAAAGAAGTAATCTTATAAATTTGTTATAAACACATGCATGAAAGAAAAAAACATTAAAATGCATATCTAAGGGTTCATTTTCCTGACATCACATTATCTGACTGTTTCCACTTGACTCATACATATACTAGATATTGCAAATAAGGGAAACCATGGGACCTATGTTTCTTTGGGCCTGGCTTACTTCACTTAATATAATTTTTTCCATGTTTTTCCATTTCCTAACAAATGGGGCAATGTCATTCTTTCTGATGGAGGCATAGAATTCCATTGTGTATATATACCACATTTTCTTGATCCATTCATCTACTGAGGGGCAGCTGGGTTGGGTCCATATCTTAGCTATGGTAAATAATGCTGCAATAAACATTTGGAATTAATCCCTTCAATAATTGGCTGTTATTTGGTATTAATGAAAGTTGCTTGCAGGCAGAGCCTATAGTTATGCTGCAAGGGGGACACTTTTTTATAGCAAACATGACTTGCAATTTGACTAGTACTGCCCGTACTGTGGGTGCCAATTGTCATTTTAGTAAGAATTATACGGTATTTAGCTATCAGCCTACCCCCGTGTGTGTGGTTTCCCCTTTTGTGTTTTTGGTAATTAACAACACCTCTGTATGCTCAGATGATGTGTGTGCTTGTACTAATGAAACCTGCTATTATGCTACCTGCTGGAGTTCTCAGTATTTGTTAGCTATATTTGCACGCATTCCGCGTTGGGTGCCTGTGCCAGTAGATGCTTCTCAAGCTGTAACCTTGTTTAAGCATAAGAGAGACTTTGGCATCATTGCAGCCATTGTAACTGCTATAGTTGTTGCTGCTGCGGGTGCGACGGCTGCAGCTGTCGCCATGTCACATACTGTGCAGACGGCTCAGACTTTAAATAACTTGTCGGCTACTACAGCCAGAGCTCTGGATTTACAACAAGTGGTCAATGCACAATTAAAAGGAGGACTGATGCTGTTAAATCAAAGGGTTGACCTTGTGCAGGAGCAGGTTGATATTCTGTGGCAGTTGGCTCAGCTGGGATGTGTTCAAAAATATGAAGGGCTTTGTGTTACCGCTGTTCAGTATTATAAATATACCCAGGCAGCAAATTTGTCTAAACAACTGTTAAGTTATCTTTTAAGCAACTGGACAAGGGAATTTGACCAATTGATGTTACAGCTACGATCGGCCATTGTCGCGATAAACTCCACCCGGATGGATGATGCCCTGTTACAAGATGTTTCCTCCTGGATTTTGACAGCTGTGGATCATAGGAAGGAGTGGGCGGGAATGGGCTCCCTTATCGGTATCCTGGTATTGGTGATCTTGCTGTGCCTGTGGTGCATATGCCGGATTAAGAGCTCCCAGCGCAGGAGTATGGCTATGGTGGTCCAGGCCTTCACTGCCATTGAGGCCAGACAGTCCCCCTATGCGTGGCTTGCCACATTAAAGGAATAGCACAGGGTGTATGGCAAATGCACTGCACTTGGGAATCACTTCCCGGCATGAGCCCAAGAAGAGCATGTTGGGTTGCAAGTGGGTTGATGCCCAAGATCCCACCTCTGCAAAAAAGCATCAGACAGGCCTGGTCGTCACTGGGGATGGCGCCCCTCAGGCGAAGACCAGTGCAGGGTCCTCTAATTAATGTTTTATACAGAGGCCCAACCTCTACTCTTACCTGTCACTTAATAAAACAAAAAGGGGGAGCTGTGGAGAGCTGCAGGGGCCGTGACCAAGGATGGCACTGGCTTCCGCCTTCTGCCTTCCCGATGGCTAGTGCTTTCTGTGAAAAACAACTCCTTATATGGCTATGGCTTGGCTACTGGCTTGCTTCCCCATTTGCGAAGCTTTAGTGTATGCCGCGTGGCACCTCGGGATTGGCCATCCAGGAGGCATATAACCGGAGCGCGGGTGAGGGTTGAAGTAGAAGCTTGCAGAGAGAAGCTTGCAGAAAAGGTTCCTGAATAAACTGCTTTGAGAAGAATCCCGGGTCACGTCTTCCTTGCTGGTCGAGGCGGTCGTGACAAGTGGAACTGTGGCTCAAGTGGTAGAGTCCTAGGCCTTGAATTCAACCCAAGGACCAACACACACACACACACACACACACACACACACACACACACACACCATCACCACCACCACCACCACCACTACCACCACCACCAATAACAACAGCAAAACAATAACAACAAAACAACAACAAAAACTAATTGTGGATCTTTTTCTAAGGAATAATATTTTCTTCCTGCACTTACAAAATAATTAAATCATTTACCATGACAGCATGATATTGCTAAGTTGAGAAAAAATGATAACATATTTTTGGTTTATAACTAATTTTCCTTTTTGTTAGTGACATTGAGTGCTGTCATTCTTATTCCTTCCGTTTAAAACATAGCTGTAAAATGTCTGTCAGTAGCATCACTGTAGTAGCTTGAACCTGAGCAGATTTAATCCATCATTAGTAAAAACCATTTCCCCTTCATGGAGCAGTATTAGAGTGCTGTGGTGCTTAAAATCTTGGACTACAAAGCCCCTTCTTCTGTTGAGGTATGCACACAAAGACTCTTGGAAGCCTGCCAGGTTTGTGCAGTGCTCAAACCCATTGCTTACGTGCTTGACAGTAACATCTGGTGGCACAGATGTTAGATTCTAGAGATCCATAATTATTTTGAGAGAAGGGAGAAGTTGTCTTACACAGTTATTATCTTGCTACTACCTAAGGTATTAGAAAGAGCTGATCATTTTGCACTTCCCTGACAGCATATGCTTGCTCAGGTTTGCAGATTAAATTTCTAGATCATGTACAACATTGAGATTAAAAGTCTTTATGTGTTTTTAAGCAATAGAAAGATTTCAAAAGAACATGAAGAATGTGGTGAAAATGTGATGTTGTCTCCAAATGCCTGTCCAAAAGCTGTTGAGCTAGTTGACAAGAATTCATAGGTTTGTCTACTACCAATAAGATTTGATGACAGTAACATCCGTGGCTTTGCTGCTCTATCCTGGAACCACTCATAAATAAGACTGTCAGGTTTCCTACTAATGAAAGGATTTTTGTCTTAGCTTCGTTTATCTCAGCTGTTAAATATTCTCCTTTTCCATTTCTCTGGCTCTCTCAGACAGATTAAGATTAGAAAGGATATGACAGGTGTCAGGGAATCCATATGTTGTTTGTCTTTACAGCAATATCTTATATGCTGGGTGTACCTACAAGAATAATGGTTTGGGTGTTTTGGAGAACTTTATCACCAGGATTAAAAAATTGATAAACATTTCTAATTTGGTACTGTACTAACCAGTTCAGCTAGCCTGCCTGAGTTTGCATATTTGCAAATTTCTTAGTGGGAATAAGTTATGGTAATTTTCTTAAGTAATATAAAAACAGATTATCAGGATAGGCATTGAACAATGTTTCCCCCTTTGCCACTCACTCCAATGATCTGAATACAAGACGGCCATGCCATGCATTGATTCACACATTCTTTTTTTTAAAAATCAAACATTAATGATAGCCTACAATGTGTAAGGTGTTCTCAGAAGGGCAAAACACAAAACAGTGATGGTGATGGATACAATCCCTGCCTTTGTATAGTTCACGGGGTAGTCACAGCAGCTGCAAATTCAAATACCTCACGGCCACAGGGAAAAAAATTGGTGAGGTGTGAATGTACACCTATAATTAGTATCAGAGGCGGTGATTGAGGGAGAATGAAAGTTTTACCAGATGAAATTGAAATTAAATTAAATTAAAACAATCATACCTTACAGAAAGAGATACACATAACATCTGAATACTTTGGCTCTCTGTCTATGACCTTAAATTTCTGGGTCCAAATCAGCTACTACATGAGAACTATGGCTGCACTTTCAATTAGTTTTCTTATTCACCCCACCTGTCCATCGATCAACACTGGGCAGGCAAAGACTCTGGATATAAGCTATGAAGCTGTGAAGGTCGGGATGAATGTTCAAGGTGATATTCACAGAGAAATAGCAATTTTTCTGCCTGAATACAGAGACATATTGAGCACAACCCGCTTGTCATTTATGTCCATGTTTGCTGGCCTGGCCTGCTTTTGCACTGCTCACATTGGGCAAATCAGGATGGTAGGATGCTATTTTCTATATATAGTAACTGGTAGCCCATTAGCAACCTGTTTCTCATCCTAGAAACTGGAAATTGTCTTTTAATTCATGGCACAGAGTTGAACTGCTTCTTAAATGGCTGCCATGGGATTACTTCCAGGCGCTTATAGGTCAGAAGTCTCCACATATTTTGGATTGAACATTATTGCAAGCTAAAATATAAGTGAATTAAACAGCTGACAATACATATAACACATGGCAGCACACACCATGTATATACCTGTTTATGCATATACCCCTATGTTTTGTATCACATAAATTATAAAACCAATGTAAAAATGTAAAGTTGAAAATGAGGGAAAAATATTAATGTTGTCTTGAGTTGGTACACTGGAGTCAAGAATTCAGTGCATATCTTATAAAAGTAATAAAAGTGAGGGAAAGGAGGGTTGGGAGGAATGGATGAAAATATTGAAAGGGGTGACATTGATAAGATACATTGTATTGGTAAACTGCATAGTTGAATGGCAACCCCTTTGTACAACTACTTAAATATAATAAAGATAGAAATAATTAAATAAAAAAGAAAATACAGTAAATGTTTAAAATATGGCTAACCATATTCCACATATCAAAGAATAATAATAGTAATGTTAAATAATGATGATGATGAATGTTAAAACATAACATCAAGGATAAAATACTAAATGCTAACATATATATTAATGAATATGACCTCTAAGACAGAGATAACATCTCAGAAATGGAGCAAAGTAATTATTAAATATATTCTCTAAACTCATTTTATTATAAAATTAACAAAAGGGTGAGGGGTTAAATTTGCATCTCTTTATCTCTTTCCCTCACTATTGGAACTGTCCACTCACAGACACCAAGTCTGAATATTAATAGGAGAAAACACCTTTGTAATTAAGACCACAGATGTTGAAGGACAGATCATCTGGTATCTAGTCACCAGCTCACCTTGGGAAATTGTCTTCAGGCCTTTCTTTACTCATCTACAAATTGAAGTAAATAATTAGCGATGTTATTGGGTTATTAGAAGCAGATGAATTATTATCTGTAAGTTGCTTAAAACAGTTCTGCTACACAAGGCCCTAAAATAACCCTTTGTAATTAATATACTAGATTTTAAAAAAAGTCATATTGCCTTTGAGCAGTTGAGAAAAACGGGATGGAACTTTGTGATTTGTCATCATGATTGCTAAATTTTTTCTCACTTCTGAGAAGTAATACAGGATGTCTTTGACCCCTAAACTGTGAAGAATTGAGAATAAATATAAATTAAATAAAGTAGAACAGAAAGGTCAAAGTCTTAAATATCTACTTACCTCAGATTATAACAAAACACTACAAATGAGATTTGCAGTCAAGCATAAAGGTCTCCTTCAAAGCCCTATTTCAACTATCTAAAAGAAGTTCCAAATGAATAAGATTAATCTTTGATTAACCATAAGGAAGGAAATGTGAGAAAGAGAGGTGATGGCATGTGAGCAAGCACAGGGACTCCTCAGATTTTGTTCTCCTGGGGAGAGTGTATTTGACTATATTCATATGGCTTCCAGGATTGCTCAGCACCAGTGAGTCTGATCTCCAGTATGACTGTCCATAGCAAGTCCTGGATGGCCTGTAAAAAAACACTCGCCTGAAAAAGATCTCTAGGGCAATGGAGCCAGGGCATTGAAACTACTGGAACTATTCAAATCTTCCTAAAACCATATGAAGCATAATATATAGACATTTACCACTGGTTTACCCATGGTTTGATTTGTAGAAAAGCTGCAATCATTGCTATTTTGACAAGTTTTTCTTTTCTAGGAGTAACTTGATTTTCTGAACTTTAACAACCAATGTTCTATGCTCAAAGTGCAAGGAACAATACTGACTAAACGACTGTGGCGAAAACACAGGAACATGCTTCAAATAAGGAGTAGGCAATCAAGCTTAATGACAAATTTCATGTGAGAAGGGATTTCGTGGTAATTTTAATACCCTCAGTGTTTAGAAGGGTTTCATTTTCACATTTTAATGTCCCTTTGAAATGTGCTTTATGGTCTGTTTTGAGTATAGCTACGTTGTGTGATCAGTGTTCATATTAATACTTTAATAAATAGTTTATAATTCTCAAGATACTTATGATCATGGCATTTATAAAACATAGACAGTGTCTCCATGTCTATGTATTAGAAGTATCTGAGAGTATAAATAATCTGAATTGTTGAATATTCCTGGAAACCTATTGATCAGAGCCTCTAAAAGTGCAACAGAGGCATTAACACTGAAATTAAAAATCAAGATGCCATGATACCTGTAGTGTGAACACAATTTTGAGAATTAATTTTTGTGAGTGGGTGCTTAGTGTCATGGCTTGGACTCAAGGCCTTTACTCTTGTTCTGGTTCCCTGTTTACAGCTGGTGCTCTACGGCTTGTGCTAAACCCAACATTTTTCTGGTTCATTGGAGATTGAGTCTAGCAGACTTCTCTCCCCAGGCTAGCTTTAAACCATGATCCTCCAGGTTTCAGCCTCTTGAGTACCTATGATTGCAGGAAAAAAGCTATTCGCATCTGTTCAAAACTTTAAGATGTGATAATAAATACTTATGCTCTCTCGGTCTCTCTCTCTGTCTGTCTGTCTGTCTCTCTCTCACTCTCTCCTTTCATTTTCCCTTCAGGGCAACTAGAGTCTCACATAGCTGGAGTTGAACCTACACTGTTCCTACCCCCATGCACCCCTAGATACAAGGACCATTTGCATGAACCCCCAAGCCAGGCCACAGAACCTGGACCAACTTCTTCCCAGGGTGCTTGGTGGCACATACCAGAAGTGTAACCCACTTCTTTACCTGGAAGGGAGGGCTAGAGAGGATCCCCTCCCTGCTCAGAGACTGTCAGTCAGGGACCCATGGACACAAGGATTTAGCAGCAGGCCCAGCAAGAAAACACTCAAGACATAACCTCTGGATGCCCAGCTGTAGGAAGAGAGAGAGAGAGAGAGAGATAGAGAGAGAGAGCACTTGTGTTTTGCCCCTCCACAGGTATTTGGACACTTGAGTGTTTTTATGAAGTTGCATGTGATGTGAACTCTTAATATACAGGCAACTCATCTAAAAGAGAGAGAGAAGAAAGAAGCAATGAAAATTTAAATATTATAAAACTTTTAGGAAACGTACATAAGTATTCTCATGGGAAAAGTCTAGAATTTGTAAAAATTTCTCCTCCTCCTCTTCCTCCTCCTCCTCCTCTTCCTCTTCCATCTCTTCCTTTTCCTCCTCCTCCTCTTCCTCCTCTTCCTCCTTCTTCTGAGGATTGGACTAAAGGCTTTACACTTGTTAAAAAAAAGAGCTCAACCAGGCTGGAAAGGTGGCTCAGTGATAGAATACTTGCCTCTCATGCATGAAGCCCTGGGTTTGATACGTGAGCACCAAATAAACAGAAAAAGGCAGAAGTGGCACTGTGGTTCAAGTGGTAAAGCACTAGCCTTGGGCGGAAGAGCTGAGGGACAATCCCCAGACTGAGTTCAGGCCCCACAGCCAACCAAAAAAACAAAGTCTCTACCATTGGAGCCCTTTTAACTTTTTTTTAGCTAAAATTTCCCTTTTGCACAGAAAAGATAGTTGCCTTCTATCTATGCTTCTTGTGTAGCTATGATTAAAGGCATGTTTTCCCAATATGCATCCTTTATAGATAATTATTTATAAAGCAGTGCATTAAATTCACATCTGTCCAAATCCAAGAAGGTGGGGTAAATGACTCTTAGAGGTTATTGTTAAACTAAGTGTTTGTATTTTTGGATTTAATAGGTTGTCAAAAGTAAGTACTTTAGCATTTTGACGCTATCTAAAACATGAGCAAAAGGCTGAAGTGAATCATAGATTTGAAAGGAAACCATAATCCCTTGAAGCATGTAAAACTCCATTTTTCTATTTTCAGTCGAATCTTTAGATAAATAATTCTACTACCACATGAGGACGGTATTAATAATTTTCTGCATGAGTGAAGTATTTGCAGATGAAGTATGTGATCAGTATATATTGTATTACATATAATGTGATCAATAATAGTGCTTGTTATTTCCTCCAATGCGTTTTTATTTGAACACTGTTCATATTATTATTTTAATTGTTTTTGTGTTTTTGAAGGGTATACACACATATATACATACATGTGTACATATACATTCATATATATACATATATGTGTATATATGCACATATATGTGTGTGTATAATTTTGCCTACATGTTTTGTGTTATTTTAAAATGACCCTCAATGATGTGGTAGGCAAAGAAGTGTAGATTGTCCTTCAAAAATTCTGACCAGATTGTTTCCAGAGAGTAGGCCCAATTATCCACTTCAATTTTTGCAATTGTGAGATGCAAACCTAGTAAAAGTGATAGAAAGTTGATTGGGAAAGGAATGCTTCAAACATGTGGAAAGACGTTCATCTCTCTGGTGTTTCTGTGTGTCTGTGTGAGTGTGTGTGAGTGTATGTGTAAATAAATCCTTAGTTCTCCAGGCATTTTTTTCATTATTTGTCAAAAGGAAAGAATAAAAGAAAAAGACAAAGAAAGAAAAAAAGAAAAACATATAAGGAAACAAAGAGAATTTTTTTTTCTTTTTTTTCTTGGTTATGGGCTTGAACTTGGAGGCTGGTGCTGTCCTTGAGTTCTTTTGCTCAAGGCTAATGTACGTTTGAGCCACAGCACCACTTCCAGTTTTCTGGTAGATAAATGAAGATTAACAGTTTCATGGAGTTTACTGCCTAGGCTGACTTCCAACTGTAATCCATAGATCTCAGCCAACTGAGTAGCTAGAACTATAGTCATGAACTACCAGACCCAGAAAATATAATTTTTTTCCACATCTTATCTATGGTGAATAATGCTGTGATAAACATAGTTGTGCTGGTAGCTTTAGTATGACCTTATTTGTGATCGTTTGGATAAATGCCTAAAAGTGGGATTTCTGGGTCATAGGGATGCTCTATGTGGAGTCTTTTGAGGAATCTCCACACTGCTTTCCAAAGTGGTTGAACAAATTTACATTACCACCAACAATGCAGTAGGGTTCCCTTTTGGCCACATCCCCACCAGCATCTGTTGTTATTAGAGTTCTTGATTTTAGCCATTCTAACTGGGGTGAGGTGGAATCTCAATGTTGTCTTGATTTGCATTTCTTTTATGGCTAGAGAAGTTGAGCATTTCTTCATATGTCTATTGGCAATTCTTACTTCTTCTTCAAAGAAGTCTGTCTTTAAGTCTTTAGCCCACTTATTAATCAGGCAGTTGTTTCTTTGAGGATTTGTTGTTGGAGGAGTTAATTTTTTGAGTTCTACGTATATTTTAGATATGAGACCTTTGTCTGTTGAGTGGCTAGTGAAGATTTTCTCCCAA
>NW_012267455.1:26848-31461 GCF_000151885.1 Dipodomys ordii
TCAAGGCTAGTGCTCTACCACTTGAGCCACAGTACCACTTCCAGCTGTTTATTTTTTCCTGCTTATGTGGTGCTGAGGAATTGAACCCAAGACCTCAAGCATGCAAGGCAAGTGCTCTACCACTGAGCCACTTTCCTAGCCCATGAACTAGGATTCTTTAATCAACTACAGTCTCTATATTTATGAAAAGCCACACTCATTTCTCATTTTCTATTCTTTGGGGTGGATGAAGTTTAATGCAATTCCAAGTAGTGATTACAGGGTACTAAAGTAGATGAACATTAAAACCCCTTCCATTCCAGATCATTCCAGATCAATATCCAAATAACCTACTCAGAAGAGCCAAAAAGTTTTCGATGGATAAAAAAAAATTATTTTGAGGGGCTGGGAAGGTGGCTCAGTGGTAGAGCACTTGCCTTGCATGCATGAGGCTCTGGGTTTGATTCCTTAGCACCACATAAGCAAAAAGAAAAAAGCCTGAGTGACACTGTGTCTCAAGTGGTAGAGTGCTAGTCTTGAGCGGAAGAGCTGTGGAACAGCACACAGGCCAGAGTCCAGGTTCCATGACCAGACCACCCCCCCCAAAAATATATATAAATAAATATATATATATATATATATATAGTGGGAGATAAATATTCATTTGTCTAAATGTTTTCATGCTGGAGGGTTTTTTGTTGTTGTTGTTGGCAGGAAACAAGAATTGAGATGGGATTATTTGTTTCTTCAATAGTTGAGCATTTATTGAGGTATGGAGTGATTATCCATAAGCACGCTGTGCTTCCACCTATGTCATCATCCTCAGGATTTAGTAGCTCAGGTATATGTGCATTTGTCAGAAGGGTGCTGATTTTGAGGCCTCAGCTGGTGAGAAATTAAAACATTCCTCAAAATAGCAGTGATTTTTCCCCCACAAGCAGAACATCGGTAACACTGTAGTTGTCATACTTGTGCAACACAGCTATTACACCATTTTTTACAACACAGATATTACACACTATGTCAAGTGCACAGTGATTCACTAGGAAACCATTTGTGGGATAAGACGTGCTGGACTTTTCCTCAAATTAGGGAATAAAACTTCTGGATTCCAAGTTTACTATAAAATATTGGCAAGATGTTCACGTCCCCTCCGCTACCCCCAAGAAATAACATTGTTGGTTTTGTTGTTGTTGTTTGTTCTTGTTGTTTTTTCCTGTTGGTTCTGGGGCTTGAACTCTGGGACTGGGCGCTGTCCCTGTGCTCTTCAGCTCAAGGCTAGCGCTCTACCACTTGAGCCACAGTGCCTCTTCCCCTAGGAAATAACAGAAAGCAAAAAGTAGAAAAATATATTGATAGCATATTTGGTTTTATCAAAAGAAACAAGAGGGAAAAGAGTCAAAATTCCAAAGTTAGTGACAGAAATTAAAGCCTGATTTTGGTTTTGGAATCTGAGGACATTGATTTGATGGTGCCCCATGACAGCTCAATTTTATATTGTTATGACTGTTTTGTCATTTATGAAATGAATTTTAAGCTACATAGTTTGTGGTAGAAGATCGAGATGCACTGGTTTATAAAATGGACTCAATTTGAATATTGTTTTTAAATGGTTAAAATGTTCATTTTGTTACAAAACTGTTAAAAAATGTAAGTCACCATTCTAATTGTTTTCTGTATATTTCCTCATTTCAAAGAAGGAAATGGCATATTTTGTTATGATGTAATGAACCACAATTTTATTTTTTTCTTTTTGTGGCTTTATTAGTTACAATTTCATTCTATTATTTTCATTTGCATAGAGTTTTGATACATAAAATTGTGTGATTATATAGTTACTTTTCATGTTCTTGCCATCTTTGGGTAATGTGTCAACTTGGATTTTTTCTTTTTTGGGGGGGGTCCAGTCGTGGGGCCTGAACTCTGGGTCTGGGCCTGGGCACTGTCCCTTAGCTCTTCAGCTCAAGGTTAGCGCTATACCACTTGAGCCACAGTGCCACTTCTGGCTTTTTTCTTTTTGCTTTTGTGGTGCTGGGGAATCAAACCCAGGACCTCAGGCATGCAAGGCAAGCGCTCTACCACTGAGCAACTTTGCCAGCCCCTTGGATTTTTTCTTAACAACTAAAAAAGTAATATAAAATTATTTTGTAAATTTTCAGCCAAAAGTCTAAGACAAATTACATTTCTAAAATAGAAGGACATATTAAACAACAATGTATTTGTAGTAGTTTGCCACTATTATAAAGAGAAAACAATAATCATCTTGAAAGAGTTGAAATCAACCTGAAAACTTAAAATTCACACTAAAGACTCCCTCTGAATACTAGTGATTAAAATACAAATGTCAATGATTTTACAGTGAATCTTGTTTGCTTTCTTCCTCCTTCTTTTCTCCCCCCCCCCCCCCCCAACTCACTGGACTCCTTGGTTTTCTGTGAAGAAGTTTGGTGGAAATAGTAGTGGTAGTAGGAAGATAGATTAAGTGGAATAATTTGCACATGCTAAAATAGCCTACACCAGGTTTGCCTTCCCAGCCATTCTAGTTTTTCATAAATAATTATCTCAAGGTGACAGCCACAAACATGTGTCATGTTCTCTTTCAAAATAGGTTGTCAAAAGGAGATCTATTGAAATTTTACTGGTAGCCACATTCTATATTTGAAATATGTGTAAATCATAATGAACATATGAAAATCATGGCTTTGAAAATTTATATTAACAATTTGAGACTTAAGAGATCATTATTGTAATGTGTCCTTGCTTTAGCGTTGTGTTAGTCCCCTTCTCCTCCACAAATTACGCAAATGTATATACAAGATGCAGGTTATCAGAATCAAGTACAGTGACAACAGGAGATATGCCACAGGGGGAAGAACATACAAAGGAAACAACAACAACAAAAATCACATGGAACATTTACAAAAATAACAATAGAGACAGACCTCTTCTGTTGTATCTTGAGGTTCATTTCACTTAGCATCATCTTATATGGTTATCTGTACATGGTTTTTGAGCTTTTTTGCTCATCTGATAAAATTATCCTAGATAGATACTACTTAGTGCAAATGAGGGAAAGCATGGGACCTATATTTCTTTACCTCACTTAATATGATTTTTCCAAGTCTTTCTACTTCCTAACAGATGGGGTGGTGTCATTCTTTCTGATGGAAACATAGAATGCTCACTTCTGATTTTGGTGGTTAAATGAAGATAAGAATCTTGTTTTTTTCTGCCTAAGCTGACCATGAATGGTGATCCTTAAATTTTACCCTCCTAATTAACTAGAATTCCAGACATGAGCCACCACTGCCTTGCAGTACCTCTTTAAGATAATCTTTTTTCCTAGCCTGTGAACATTTAGGAGACAAATAAAACTAAGACCAAAGCAATGAGAGTGGAAGCAATTCTGTTGTAACTTAAATATTTCTACCTCTATCCCTCTCCTTCCTTCTCTGATTATAAAATAGAATTGCATGTGTTTGAGTAGGGATAGGGAGTGCAGCAACACTGCACAAGTAGTGCTAAAGGTAGTGTCCCAACTTATGACTGCTAGTTTATAAAATTGGCCCCCCAAAATCAATGGCTTTTCTGTATGTCAACAATGAAAAAAGTGGGCCTGAAATTTGGAAAGCAACTCCATTTGTAATAGCCCCCAAAAATAAAATACCTAGGAATTAACTTAAACAAAGAAGTGAAGGAACTCTATGATGAAAATTATAAAAACTTGAAAAAGAATGGGAAAAACTCCCATGCTCCTGGATTGGAAAGATTAACATCGTGAAAATGGCAATACTTCCCAAGGCTATCTACAAATTCAATGCGATACCTAGCAAAATTCCAACCTCATTCTTCAAGGAAATAGAAGAGGCAATCCAAAAATTCATATGGAACAATAAAAGACCCTGAAGAGCAAAAACACGCCTCAATGGAAAGAACACTGCTGGGGGAATATCAATACCAAATTTCAAACTCTACTATAAAGCCATAGTAATCAAAACAGCTTGGCACTGGCACAAGAACAGACCTCAGGACCAATGGAATAGAATTGAAAACCCAGAAATGAACCTACAGACCTATAGCCATCTAATATTTGATAAGGCAGCTAAAAAATATAGAATGGAAGAAAGACAACCTCTTCAGTAAATGGTGCTGGCAAAATTGGTTAACTACTTGTAGAAAACTAAAGCTAGATTGTGATATATCACCCTGCACCAGAGTCAACTCCAAATGAATCAAAGGCCTCGGAGTCAAAACAGACACTCTGAAAACATTACAGGATGGAATAGGAGACACCCTACATCTCCTTGGCGCAGGCTGAAATTTTCTTAATAGATACTGGAAATACAACAAATCAAAGAAAGGTTGGACAAATGGGATTGCATGAAGTTGCAGAGCTTATGCATTGCAAAGGACATAGCGAGCAAGATC
The DNA here is from genome assembly GCF_000151885.1 of Dipodomys ordii. Taxonomy (NCBI): domain Eukaryota; kingdom Metazoa; phylum Chordata; class Mammalia; order Rodentia; family Heteromyidae; genus Dipodomys; species Dipodomys ordii. The sequence continues at coordinate 31,256 of NW_012267455.1, forward strand.
AATAGAAAGCCCACAGATTGGGAGAAGATCTTCACTAGCCATACAACGCACAAGCGTGTCATATCTAAAATATACTTGGAACTCAAAAAATTAAACCCCCCAACAACAAATCCTCAAGGTAACAACTGCCCAAAAAATAAGTGGGCTAATGACTTAAAGAGAACCTTCTCTGAAGAAGAAAGAAGGATGGCCAATAGACACATGAA
>NW_012267455.1:31977-48051 GCF_000151885.1 Dipodomys ordii
GCATTTGTTTCTAACGCAATTATAAGATTATTTCTTTGTTGCTTTGTATGTCCCTCCCCCACAGTATAACCCCTGCTTTCACTGTATTTGATGTCAGTATAATTTGTGGAGGGGAAGGGGAAATACAAATCATTTAAATAAGGATACAGGTGGACCTGTTGCAACAATGAGAAGTACAAGTTTTCATGTCGAAAACATTACAACTTTGGAGAGGGAGGATTAGGGGGGGAGGGAGGATGAGAATGGATGGGAAGGGTAAACAAAGAGGAGGCTACAATGCTTGATATGAAATGTAATCACTATCTTGCCCATCTAATTGTAACCCCTCTTTACCGTATTTTCACAATAAAAATAATAATGTGAAAAAAAACCAAATTATGACTTCTAGTGGTCACAAACCTCAGAATATAACCGTTCACCTATGTATGTGTATTAGATAACCTTTCCTCTTGAACTTTGAAATATTAAGTAGAAAGTCCATTCTTTGCGATTTCTTTTTTTTATTCCCCCCACCCCTGCCGCACTCCCTCCTCCTCCCAATCTCCCACCTCCCCGCCAAAGTTGTAAAGTTCGTTTTTTGACCTAACATCTTGTACATCTCATTGTTGCAATGGGCCTACCTTTATCCCTATTTAAATAATTTGTTTTTCTCTTCCCCTCTACAAATTATACCAACATCAAATACAGTGAAAGCAGGGGTTATACCGTGGGGGAGGGACATACAAAGCAACAAAAACATCATCTTATAAGTATGTTAGAAACAAACACAAGAAAAAAAATTTGAGTCCTTATCTTGTAGTTCATTTCACCTAAAATCAACTTATCTGACCGTTTCTGCTTGACTCAGACATATATTATTAGTTGAAACACTTTTAGATATTCCATTCCCATTGGTCATTTGTTTCTCAGTCTTTATATTATGTATCTTCCTTCACCATTGGGACTAAAATGGCTTTCACACCTTTCCCTATAATATCTTAGCTTTTTCACAGACCAAATGGCATCTCTGCTGATGCTTGTCCTTGTCCTCTCAATTAAAAGAAACTAGAAGTGGAGTTGTGGTTCAAGTGGTAGAATTTAGCCTGGAGCAAAAGTACTTAGGGAAAGTGGTTAGGCTTTGAGTTCAAGCTACAAAACTTGTACCCACACACAAAAAATGTATTCCAAAATGTTTATTCTTACATTTTTTTCTGAATGTTTAATGAACTTGGGGATGAAATATGATGAGAAACATTTTACTCTGTGCATATTTTGTAATAAACAAGGAGTGTTTTCTTCCAACAGATATTCCATTCCAAAACTGAAATGGAATAGTAATAGTGTTATATAATGCACAAAGCACACAAACAGTGGAAGAATTTTAGGGAGCAGAACTGAAATCAATGCTCCCATGTCCTTGGCTTAAAGCATGATAATTTCCCCCAATTTATCACTACAAAAACACTTTGGATGAGCTGAGTCCAATCTCAAGTGTCCAGATATCTTATTTCTGATAAAATTAATTAAATTTCCTGGAACAGACATACCTTAATATAAAAGACACAAGTCAACAACTTCACTATCTTCATTAAATGTCAAGCCTGGAAGTAATTTATATCCATCACTTTCATCTAACCCTTGAATAATATAAAGGTAAATCATCCCTAATCAACAGAATGAGGGGATGAGGAATGTTGGCTCAGTGTGGTTTCCTGTTACAACTAGCTTAACTCTGCCAGGAAGGATTTCTCTATCATTTACAGTTGTTACTGCCAAAAGTTTTCTTATGTTGGGTTGCTTTTTTGTGTGAGTGCTCTAATGTTGGCTGAAGGTTGATTTCTGCTTGAAAGACATCCTCTAATGTTCACTTGGCCTTCTGTCATGTCACCAGGTCTCTGAAACCTGTAGAGATGTCACTTCTGTCAAAATATTTGTCTACATAAATTATACCCACATTTTCTCTCCTGCATATGTTCTTGGATTCACTGACAACTGAACAGTGAAAGTCATTTCATATTTGTTATACTTATTAGTTTTCTTTTATCTCATGTGAGTCAGTTCTCTGATGAACACTGCGGTATGCCTTCGAAGTGAGATTTTCTACACTGATATTAACTATAAATTTTCTTTCTTGTGTGTGCTCTATGAACACTCATCCATGCATGACTTCTTAGTGAAGGACTTTTTGATGCTTGTTTCATTCATAATGTTTCTCTCCTGTGTGTTTTCTGATGAAAATTTAAGTATTATTTCTAAAAAATTTTCACATTTTTTTATTCATAAGATTTTTCTCCTGAGTTCATTCAATTTGGAACCAAGAGATATGCCTTCAGGTAAAAGACTGCATATTTTATACATTCACAAAGCTTCTATCCCGTTTGGGTTCCCTGAGTCATGAGAAGACCAAGGCTGGAATTTCATTCTTCTATATGCATGCTTTTGTTTAACAAAATGTGTTTAGAACTTTCTGTGTTATCTATACAATGAGAGAAAATATAACCAAATTAGAAATGTTTGCCTCCATAGTAACTTGGTAATTACAAATACAAAGTTTTCCTAATACATTAGAACACATTTCTGGTTCCAGCACTGGAGACAAGAAAACAGTGCCAAGAAGCTAATAATCTAGTAAGACAAGATTAAGTATAAGTGGGAGTCTGAAAGTGTGTGTTTAGCTTATGTTGGTCATATTTTGGTAATACAGTAAGAATGAACTAAACAAATATGTTTCCTGCATTTTGATATTCTGCCTCACTGAAAAATCTACTTAGATTTTCTATTAAATATTTCTCTCATAAGCAATCACAACATGGTCATTACATCATATGTAATACATAACACATTAGATTTACAAAAGCACAGTGTCCAGGTGAATGTTAAATGGAGTAACAGGACTCAAAAATAGCAAATGAATGATTTGGCTCTCATTAGATTTGACTTACCTCGCACCATAAAACATCCCATGCTAGTCACTTATTAAATTCCTAGATATAAAAGTATGGTCATATATAGCCATATGTTTCTCTCATAAGTAAAAGAGAACTGCTACCATGAACGTTTCTGCACATCGCCTAATTCCTACCATACCAAATACATATTTATTACCATAAAATGTTTCTGATCCAGCTTTGCATTTTAACAGGCCTTAATAGAAGGATGGATGTAAATGGATAGAGGCTTAAGGATGCTCAACTTGACCACCCAAAAATGTGAAATATGACCACCACAAGAAGGATAGAGAAAAAAAACTATGAATAGGGACACGATCTAAAAATATAGAAGTTTTAAAATTGAAATAAAATATGGCACTAATTTGTTGTACTGTGTCTCAAAGGAAAGATTTTTGATTCCCAAATTAAAATCCATTATAAACCAACAATGGCTAAAAATCCCTCCAGTACAGTCACACTTGACAATATCAGAGGTGAATGATGACTAACACACAAAAAGGAAAAATATCTATAAAGTGTTGAAAGCAAATAGACTTCAATACACAATCATTGGGCAAAAGGCCTCTTTTAACAATATAGATTGAAGGTATTCCTAGGGAAAGATAATGCATCATTAACACATCTTGATTTTAACTGTTATAAAAATTATTCTGTATCAACAAAAAAATAAAATTGCTAACACAGAGTTATACAAATGACAAGATTATTAAAATGGTAAATGTGTAGGTAAAGGAATGGTAAATGTGTAGGTAAAAGAATGTATAGAAAACATATTGTATGTAATTTCTTTTGTGAAAAGAAAACTTAGAGCATCATATTCATGATTCATAAGGAATGCAAAGTCAATATACAAACACATAATTGTTTTAAAATCAAAGTTTGTGAATCCTGCATATGGATCAAATGATATTGCACTTGCCTCGCAAACATGGGTGCCTGAGTTCAAAGAAGTAATTCTACAAAAATTTAAAAGGGGAATAGACAGATTATAAATAGGTTATAAATTCCATTCAATTCCATTGGAAAGTAACTACATTATGCTATATACTGCTACTATGATAATATTGTAGTTTTAATGTTCCTACTAAAAGTGCATCCAGCAAGTTAATTTCCATTGTGCCCATAACAAAGAATCCCACTGGGTTGGAAATTCACTTTCTTGCAGTTCTATAGTGGAACAATTTTCCTGCACATTTTACTTCTGTTGAAACACTATGCTTCATCCTGAGAATGGCTTTTGTTCTTTACATGAAATCTATCGTTATTTCTTTTTTTTTCTTTTATTTTTTGTTGGTCTTAGGGGTTGAACTCCAGGCCTAGGTGCTGTCCATCAGCTCTTCAGGTCAAGGCTAGTGCTCTACCACCTGAGTTACAGCGCCACATTCGGTTTTCTGGTTTGCTTATTGGAGATAAGAGTTTCACAGACTTTCCTGCCCGCGCTAGCTTTGAATAGAGATCCTCAGATCTAAGCATTGTGAATAGCTAGGATTACAGGTGTAAACCACCGGCGTCAGACTATCTCTGTTTATTTCTATGTGAGGAAAATGACCAGTCAACTTACCAGATTAGATTATAGTAAGTACATAATACTCTTTCCAAAAAATCTTGCAGACCTTTCTACCTTGAGTAGCAAAAATTCAATGGAACATCGAAACAAATCTTTGAAAAAGTATGGCATCTGTATTGAATGTGCAGTCTCATTTTATCCTATAAACAATTCAGTATAACAACTGTTTAGATCAGATTTAATAAGAGGTGATTCACAGTGTATAGGAGAATGCATGCAGCTTATATGAGAGGTGATTTGTAGAGAATTTGAGGTGGGTACAGGTTACATAGAAGCAAAATAAGAAATAAATATCAGATGAGACAAACAGATATTAAATAGCAAAATGTCCATCAAAATAAAACCATATTTATATTGTAAAATATAATAAATAGATAAGGCACTGTCTGACATGAACAGAAGAAAGAAAATTTAATGAGCAAGCCAAAGTCATGGATTAGAGAGAAGTAAAAATAGAAACATACCACGAGCAATAATTAATAATGAAAAATATGAATAGTGATAATATGTAGGGAATAAGCATCAGCCCAAAATATATGATGACAGATACAGACCAATGATAATAACAGAAAGATCATACATTTTGGTAATAAAAATTTTATGCTGAAAAGCAAAGTGTACAAAGACATGTTTAAAAAACCATGAAGTTTAATATCTTTAATCTATCGTTACTATTGAAGAACTAATACACCTCTTACTAAATGATATAACAACCAGAGAAAAAAATCAGCATGAAAACACACATGAATGACATTATCTTAAACTTGATGCTGTTTATAAAACACTATGGTGTCACATTTACCATCACATATGCCTAGATTAAAAGTAAATCTGAAGACAAATGTTGTAGGAATCAATTTGAAAAATAAAAAGCAATAAATACATGAAAATTAAAATTTGTAGTATTCTATGAGTGAAATAAACACATGGAAATTACAATGAATCTCAAAGTCATGTATTCCTTCATTGTGATTTATAGAATATTAAATGTAGCCTCTTTCTTATTCACCTTTGAAATAAAAACAAACGGTTTGGGATAGAGTACTTGCGAACCATTGATGAAGCCCTAGGTTCAATTCCTCAGCACTACATAAACAGAAAAGTTAGGAAATGGCACTGTGGCTCAAGTGGTAGAGTTGTAGAGTTGAGGAAATCAAGATCAGGAATGGGGCCCAGGATAGGCTCCAAATTCAAGCCCCAGAAATGGCAAAAAAATAAACGTTCAAAATATATGGTGCATTCACAAGGATATCTTCTGTAGAGTGGGGGAAAGCCAGAGAACTATAAGGAAATGGGGTAAAAAGTGCATCTTTGGAGATCATTACGCATTGATGAAAGTAAGCTATACAAGCCATGAGCAAAAAGGAAAGGAAAAAATGGGAAAAAGGAAAATAAAGAAAAAAACACAAGAAAAGAAAAGGAACCAATAACCGGCCCAACGAACGGGAAGCCGCCAAAAAAACAAAAATAAAAAAAAAAAATCAAATAAATTTGAAAAAAAATCCGCAAAAAAGTGGGGGAACAAAAAAGGAAGGAAAAAAAAGGAACAAAAGTAAAAAAAAAACCAAAAATAACAAAAAAAAAAAAAAAAAACTAAATGAAAAAAGAAAAAATGGAACCTAAGGTGAAAAATAAATTTAAAAAAACCCGTAAAAAAAAACCAAATTTAATGGAAGAACCAAAGAAATGGTAAAGAATAAAAATCAAGGAAAGAAAAAAAAAAAAAAACAAATACTTCGGGCTCAAGATTCTCATTTTACCCTAGCTACTAAGGAGGCTGAGGTCTGGAATCCAGCTGGGTAGACAAATCAAATTAAGCAGCTAATCAACAGAGTAGAGGAGGTGTGGCTCAAGAGATAGTGCCAAAAAGGAAATTAAAGCACAACTAAGGAAGAGAAAACACCTCCCTTGCTCCTGAATGAAAGGATCAACATTGTGAAAATGACATTACTTCCAATGGCTATCGATAAATTCAATGCCATATCTATCAATATTCTAACCTCATTCTTCAATGAATAGAAAAAGCAAGCCAGAAATTTATATGGAAAAATAAAGGACCCCAAATATCAAAAAAATGATCCACACCAGAAAGAACAGTGCTGGCGAAATATCACTACCAAATTTCAAACTGTACTACAAAGCCAGAGTAATCAAAATATCAAAACCGCTTGGTAATCGCACAAGAACAGACCTGAGCACCAATGGAATAGGACTGAAGACACAGAAATGAACCCAGAGACCTATAGTCACCTAAACTTTGAGAAGGGACCTAAAAAATAGAATGCAGAAAGACAACTTCATCAGTAAATGTGCTGGCAAATTGGTTAATCAACTGTAGAAAATTAAGGTGAAAATTAAGGTATATATCACCTTGCAACTTAATTAACTCCAAATGGATCAAAGACCTCAAATTCAAAGCAAACACCCTAAAAGCATTACAGAAAAGAATAGAAGAAACTCTAGTGCTACTTGGCACCAGCCAAAATTTCCTTAATGGAGTCACAGAAACACAACAAATCAAAGAAAGGTTGGACAAATGGGATTGCATGAAACTGCAGAGCTTCTGCATGGCAAAGGACATCGCTAACAAGATCAACAGAAAACCCACAGATTGGGAGAAAATCTTCACTAGTCATAAAATGGATACCGGTCTCATATCTAAAATATACCTGGAACTCAAAAATTAAATCCTCAACAACAAATCTTCAGAGAAACAACTGCCCAATATATAAATCGGCTAAAGACTCAAAGAGAATCTTCTCTGATGGGAAATATGAATAGCCCATAGACACATTAAAAAGGTTCAACTTATAAATAAGTTAGAAACAATTGGAAGAAAGAAAAAAAACATTTGAATTCTTATCTTGGGATTCATTTTGCCTAAAATCAACTTATCTGATCATTTCTGCTTGTCTCAGACATATACTACTTATTGCAAATAAGGGAAACCATGGGACCTATGTTTCTTTGGGCCTGGCTTACTTCACTTAATGTATTTTTTCCAACTCTTTCCATTTCCTAACAAATGGGGCAATTTAATTCTAAAAAAAAAGGCTCGGGCAGGGAAGTGGCTCAGTGGTAGAGCGCTTGTCTTGCATGCCTGAGGCCCTGGGTTCGATTCCTAAGCATCACATAAGCACAAAGAAAAAAGCCAGAGGTGGCACTGTGGCTCAAGTGGTACAAAGTGGTAGAGTGCTAGCCTTGAGCTGAAGAGCTGAGGGACAGCGCCCAAGCCCAGAGTTCAGGTCCCACTAACGGACCACCCCCCAAAAATAGGGTGCAACTTTTCTAGCGAAAAAGAAATGCAAATCAAGATAACATTGAAATTCCACCTCACACCTGTTAGAATGGCTATAATCAAGAAATGTAATAACAGCAGATGCTGGAGGGGATATGGCCAAAGGGAAAACTACTGCATTGTTGGTAGGAGTGAAACCTGCTCAACCACTTTGGAAAGCAGTATGGAGGCTCCTCAAAGACTCCAAATAGAGCTCCCTTATGAACCAGTAATCCCACTTTTGGGCATTTACCCAAATTATCACAAACAAGAGTATACTAAAGCTACCAGCACAACTATATTTATTGCAGGTTTATTCACCATAGCTAAGATATGGAACCTACCCCGATGCCCCTCAGTAGATCAGTGAATGAAGAAAATATGATATATACATAGTTTTATATATATATATATATATATTCACACACATATATATGTATATATGTATGCATATACATATATAAACGGATATATATACACACACACAATGTAATTCTATGCCTCCATCAGAAATAATGACATCACCCTATTTGTTAGGAAATAGAAAGATTTGGAAAAACTTGTATTAAGTGAAGTAAGCCAAGCCCAAAGAAACATTGGTCCTATATTCTCCCTTATTTGCAATAACTAGTACATGTCTAGGACAAGCAGAAATAGTCAAAAGATATGTACATATGACCATATAAGATAATATTAAGTGAAATGAGCCTTAAGACAAAAACCCAAATCTTTTTTTCCTTGCTATTATTTTTAATGTACTTATAATGTACTATGTGATTTTTTTTGTTCTTTTGGTATGTCCCCTACGGTATAACCCCTGTTTTCACTGTATTAGTTTGCCATGGCCTGCATCTTGTACATATTTTCGAATTTGGGGATAGGTGGGGAAAGCAAAAATGCTGAAATAGGGATACAGGCTGCCCAATTTTAACAATGAGATGTACAAGACACTATGTGGAAAACGAACTTTACCAATTGTGTGAAGGAGGGTGGGAGGAGTTGCAGAGGTGAGGAGGAAAGAAATGGTAGGGGAAAAACAAGGGAGCAGGTAACAATGCTCCATAGGAAATATACTCATGTAACTGTAACCCCTCTGTACAAAATTTTACAATGTAAAAAGATATTTTTTTAAAAAAAGAAGTAGTGAAAACAGTGAAGGAGGAAACTGATTGACTTTGAGGACTGTGGGTTCCTGTTCCAATGCTAGCACACGAAAGGCATAGTGGAGGCTGAGGTAGGTGTATCCCATTAGTTTTGAATTTAGACACCAAACATGACAACACAATAAATCTTCATCTCAGACATAAAGAGAAAAGGAACTGAGTGGGTAAGAAAATTTTCAATTATAACAGCTATGTCAGCAAAGGAAATTGATCAGTAAAACAAACAACTTCCCAGATATAGCATTTGAAAAAAAGTGAGAGACATATGGAGAGAAGGGGGGCTGAAAGAGAAGAAGATACAGGGAGGAAAATGTATAAAAAGTGAGAGAAATAGAGAAATGATGAAAGCTTAGGCATAGGAAACATAATGAAGAGAGTAAATAGAGAAAAAAATCATGTGAGGACACCTTAGGAAAAATACAGAGGGTTTTCAAGGAAGACCATGTACTAGATTATCAAATATTATCAAGTTTTATGTAGTCAAAATCAGGAAGCAGTCCAAGAAGTATGTATAGAGAGTAATTTAATTACATATATCTTACTAAGTAATCTTTAACAATTGAAGGTGTATGTGTGACCACAGTATTTCAGAAACTCCATTAAAACCTCTTTAACATAATTCAAACTTACTCATAAGGAGGTGATCTCTGACAAGTTGCCAGCAAATGTCCACGTTACATGACAAGTGCCCCCCCCCATGTCACTGAATCACAAAACAAGTGTGACATTTTCTCACATCAGAAAACTGGAAGCAAGTCTGCCCTCATCTAAGACAGACTGTACCATTTTATAATCTACTCATTCTAAAAACCATCTTTACCTATTATAGGAACATGTTCTTGAAGCTGAATCTTTTTATCTGTTTTTAAATCTTGGATAAACTTAACTTCCTATAATGGAATGTAAAAAATGAGAAATAAAAAGCAACTCACCAGAGATCCTCTCATTCTTCCTTGCTGTTGAAGATGAACAGATGATTCTGGAAGCATGGCTTAGAAAAAGACAATTGACATAGTCAGGAAAGAACCTGTGTGATTATGGCCCAGATATTCCTGTACAAAACATTATACATGGAGTGAAAAAGCACAAATCCTTCTCATGGGAGAAGAATCTTTGATGTCTCAAGTAAAGTATTAAATGCTCCACTGTAGATGACTGCACAGTCCATTAATTGGTAGACAGACAGTATTCTGGGTTAATATACATACAGAATTCATAAAAACTAAGGTTCCTAAAAATAATTGAATAATTGAAAAAAATCCACGCCTTCAATATCAATACTTATTAATGAAATACATTTAGGATTGTATGAATTATTTTGCTATTCATTGAAATGGATCCTAGGACTCCATTGAGCTTTTGTACTCCATCTTATTCATGGATAGCATATAGGTTATAACTCATTCTTGTTCACCCGAAATTAAACAGGAAAATATATACAATACATATTACTTGTATTATAATATTACCATAGTGGTTTTCAAATGGCACATTTCCCTGTATCCAAATACTCAGAGCACCCTTGAGCAATGACGTGAAATTTGTCATTTAACCTGCTTTACATAATAAGTAAAGATTATATAAATAGAGGTTTGAGAAGTCCCTAATTTTCACTTTCCTGAGCAATCATATGAAGAATTGTGGCCATCCTCCTGTGGAAAAAGGGCTTAATAAAGATGTACCATGGAATATTAATCATAGGAGTGACACAATACCAACCAATCACAGCCAAAGAACCAGAAAATTAAAATTTTATGTGGCAAAAATAATAGTAGCATAAAATTCCAAGCTGAGGACACTCCAAAATACAGACTTATAAAAGAAAATAATTACCTATAAGCTTTTCTTATATTAATTGTTTGGCTTGTTACACAGTAAATGCTACAATCCAGAGATTTTTTTTACACAACTACGTGGAATAGAAACTCTTAATATAAAATAACATAAACTTTACTGTGATATGTATGAAATATGAAAAGCTACTCTGCAAACTTCATTTAGGTCATTTGTGCTAAGAAAAAATATGAATCATTTAAAAGCAACATTTGTACATTCATATTGGATCATTCCATATCACAAGAATGTTTTCTTACTTTAAAAACTTACAAAGAAATTTTTATATGCTATCCATATTGAAAAGTTGACACCATTAGTGTTGTAAATTTTAAGGTGGGATATTTTCTTTTTGTTTTGGGATTTGGACAATCCTCCTTAAAACTTAAAGTCTTTTATTTCATATTATTTTATTACAAATATAATCCATATTTTAAGAATTTATTTTGTAACTGGGCTCTGGTGGCTCATTGTTTTAATCTTAGCTACTCAGAAGTCTGAGATCTGAGCACCACAGATTGAAGCCAGCTGGGGCAGGAAAGTCTAAAAGACTCTGATCTCCAAAAAACTTCTAAATATATCTGGAAGTGGAGATGTGGCTTCCGTGGTAGAACATTAGGCTAGAACAAAAGACGCTCAAGATCAGTGTCTTGAGCCCAAGAACCAGGACTAGCACACAAAAAGGGCATTTTATTGTATTGTATTTAAATTCTAATAAACAATGGCTTTGGAATACATATTTAGGCAGTCTCTCATTTTAAGTGACGTAAAATAGGCTTATTATTCTAGTGGAGAAATTGTAACTTGTCAAGAACAGATAAAATGCAACATATCCAGGCTAGTAAAATTTTAAGTTAGGAACATCTATAGGAAGTACAAAGGATAAAAGGGATAACATGTTTCACTAAGATATTATTGTTTTACTGTAAAAATACCCTGTAGAGGGGTTACAAGTACATGGGCAAGATAAGGAGTACATTTCTTATCAAGCATTGTTGCCTCCTCCTTTGTTTCCCCTTCCCATCCCTTCCCATCCCCCTCCCCAAACTCCATCCTCTGCCAAAATTGTAGAGTTCGTTTTTCGACATAAGGACTTCTATATATCATTGTTGCAATGGGTCCACCTGAATCCCTATTTAAACGATTTGTTTTTTTTTTCATTCCCATCCACAAATTATACCAGCATCAAATACAGTGAAACCAGGGTTATACCGTGGGTGAGGGGCATACTCACTAAGATATTTTAAAGGAATATTCAAGCTTCATTGACTTCAATTACCACGAAGACTTTCTTAAATGAAATAATCATTCTTTGAACAGATTAAGACATTTGTTATAGGTTACATCGAAAAAACATACCACTTTGAGCAAGACACAGTACCTTAATTTCCTTCTGTAGCACTCCTTGACCAACACTTTCTGAACTGCAGGTAAAAATGAAGGCTGTAAGGTTACTATCAGTATATCCATAGGTGAGGCATTTGAGAGATCATGTACTAGAATTGATACTGTGAATAGGCTGAATAAATTAGTAAGAACAGTGATAGATACTTTCAGTTCTGACAATAATTCCTATTCCACAAACCACAACCCCATGTCCCTTCTGAGACCTAGGCTTTGTCTGATTCCTCAGGCAAGTTCATTTCCCTCCTAGTAGTTACTATTAACCTTCCAACAGTACCGAGTGATTGGGACTGTTTAGAGGAATGAGTACAACCAGAGTCTTGTGATCTAGGAAGTAGAACAAATCTTTGCTTAAGGAAAAGAAGCTGAAAACATTTTGCCTTTTCTTTGCCTTTCTGTCTCTGCTCTGTAGAGATTGTCACAGTTGACAAGGTATCCTCCTTGAAACATTGCTAGGCTTCATTGCTTAAAAGAAAGGAAAAAAAAGGACCATCACACACTACTGAAATATCTCATGTAGACCTTTTCCTAGAAAGGTCTTGGACAAACACCTGTGAACTAAAGGCAGGAGTGCTAAGAAATCTAACAAGGGAGGAGCAGAACAGAGATAACTTTAGGTATACCCAAAATACAACTGCAATATAAATGGACTCAAAGCAGGCCCACACTTCACAATTTCACTACAATTGTTACCATACTCATCGTACACATGGGTTAACAGCAGTGTTTCATAGTCATGGAAATATAAATGCACAGTTTCCTGGCTCTCCTATTCTGGAGAACCACCCAACTTGCTGTCAGAGCTTTGTGAGCCAGTTTCTGGCACCTAGAGGCACAAGGGCTTTGGCAGCACAAACTCTTAACCCTGAACAAATTATCAGCCCCATATTGGAGTAACATGTTGAGGATAGACTCCTTAGATTCTGCATCCAGCTCGCAGTTCCTACCTGATATTGGTTCTGCAGCCTGAGATCCCTTCATGTTACATCTCCCAAGCTCCACTGAAGAGAAAACTTCCAGCAGGAAGGCAATGGGAAAGGAAATGAAATTTGCAGGGTGAAAATACCCACAGGGGGAGAGGAGGCACAGGCACAGAAGGATCTTTTCCCTGCTTTTTAAAAAGAAAAAAAGAAAAACAAAACAAAACAAAAAACTAACTCTTCACTTTCAAAGGATCTGTGCTGCAATGCAGTCTAAAATTTCCACAATGCACTGTGACATCCTGGAGGAGGTGGGATTCCCCAAGTGCAAGACTCTAGGTCCCAGAACAATGCCAATGCGTGGGAACCTTCCTCTCCTAACTGTGGGAACACAGGTGAGTATTTTTTTTTCATGAAAAGAACTGTGTGCCTCCTGAAACATTGTTAGACCACTCAAAAAATGGAAATGTATTGGGAGCATGAGATAAGTTGGCTTTTTAATTCTTAGTTCTAGTAATATAATTGAGGTTATGAGACGCTTTTGTGTTTATTTTTAACAGATAGGTTCCATTGAATGTAAATTATGTCTTTTCTTTACATTTCGTAATGGCCCGCTGGTCAATATAAAAAGGTGTTCACAGCCACTAAACGAATTCTTGAATCATTTTCCGTGCTCTAATATATACACAGCAATAAAGTAGCACAATTGCTAGTTAGATATACAGCATAATCTTTGCACCAATTTAGATTTTTAAAAATCTAAACATTCCCAGAAATGCCCAAATCCCATCTCTGAAATCTTTAGGAGTTTTTGGCTGTTTCTAAACTTTTTTCTTTTTAAAAAGTTTTATCTTTTCTTTTCGTTGTTGGTTCTATGGCTTGAACTTGGCATGTCAGTATGATCTTTTCTTTAATAATTTCTTCAGCTCACTAGTGAAAAACATCCTGTGGGTGGGAGGAGCGGTCTTAGAGCATGGTACATCACCACCGTTGCTGTTCAAAGTCATGGTGGTTTGGGGAGATCCACGGGAATGTGGGTGGGTGTGCAAGATTGAAGTGAAGGGTAGGTGTATGTGAAGCTTGATGGCTTGCCATCTGTTTTGCATGCCCTACTTTGGTTTGAATTCCTAAGTCTTCTGATCCTAAGAGTTCTTCTCGGTAACGCTAAGCTACCTCAAACTTGTCTGCCTAGATGATACCCATTAGACTTTGGAATAAATCTTTATTATCTCAGATCCTGCATGTGGGAGCAGTCAGCGGCCACTTCTAGAAAGCAGGCTTTCTGCCATGACCTTTGACATTTGCCTCACAGTCAGGAATAGACAGGCATCGTTGGGACAATAATGTACCTTTACTGATAATGCAGCTTCAACAGAGAATTCCTATATTCCTCATGCAAAATTCTTTCAAAATAAATGTGTAAGCCTAATCTATACAGGCACAGTGGTACAGCTATAGTCCAGCAACTTGTAAGGCTGAGCAGGGAGGATCATTCAAGCTCAGGAGATGAAGGCCATTCTGGGGAACAGGAACATTGAATCTCAAAGCAATACAAGTGTAGCATTTCCTTACCAGAGGCTCCTGGTGTGATCCCCAGTACTAGAAAAAAAAAACTAACCCAATCCATAGCATATTTCAGTAATAACAAACCACTTTAACGCTGAGTGTACAATTTCCAATTTTTCTTTCTAATCATCAAATGTGAATCTTCAATTTTATGAAACTGCTGGATGACTGTAGAGGAAGAACATGCTTAGTTTCCTAGCTCTGGGTAGGGGGAGTAGAAAACAATTTTCATTCCAATGACATCAAGGATATGTTGCCAGTGCTCATTGATTTTGGCAAGCTTGTCATTACCTCGACAAGTCTCATATTGCTGCTGGCCTTAGCAACTGCTATCCCATTTGCTTCAACTGGGAATTGATTGCACTATTGAATATTCTTTCCTTCATGCAGTCCTGTAAGAGGAATTTAAATCAGGAAGCACCATTATTATCCCAATTCCTTTTTTTTCAATTCCAGCCCCCCAAATGCGTTTCTTCTTTACCAATAATATATGCATGCCTCTTAATGTTTGTTGTAATTGAAAAGTTCTCATCATACTATGACTTAACTCAATTTTACAGGGAAAGGCTAAAAACTCAAGTAAAACGTCTAAGTATATTCACAAGGTGTGTTACTTGTTATTTTCTTAATGCAACATCTTCTCTAATTTCTCTACATTCTAATTTACTTAGATCCTACAAATGGATGGCACTCAGTTTTATTAAATATAGGAACAACAGTTTTGTTACTTACATCACATCTGGGGCCTAGTGACCACCTAAAATGACCAAATTCATTGCAGTTGACCTCTGCCCTTTGGTAGTGACTAGTATCCTTCACAGATCTGAGACATCAAGATACTTAAGGAGACATGATTACCTTGCTCCTACCAGACTTCCCAACCCAGAGAAAGCAACTGATCTCAATACATGCCCAACTACAAAGGGGTCACACTTTTCACCTTATGGACTCTTCTTTTCCCTCAGATAGATGAAAAGTAGTTCTAAAAATTCCTGAGTTGTTACAGGAAACACCTATGTAACAGCTTCTCAGCAGTGGAAAGAGGGTTCTTGCTATGTCCATCTGAGAATGCCTGCTGGCTCACTTTCTGAAATGTCACAACATCTTCTTCAATGCTGAGGTCTGTTGTCTATAGAACTTATTTCTATCTGAGACAAGGTATCCACACAGCTCCTTGTTTTTATCATGTAATTGAATCCATGTATTGAGTCTGTCTTCAATCTCTACATTCCTGATAGTCATCTGCCTATAAAAATGCATTTGGGACATAGCTAGCAAGATCAATAGAAAGCCCACAGATTGGGAGAAGATCTTTACTAGCTATACAACGGACAAGGGTCTCATATCTAAAATATACTTGGAACTCAAAAAATTAAACCCCCCAACAACAAATCCCCAAAGAAACAACTGCCCA
>NW_012267455.1:49151-57809 GCF_000151885.1 Dipodomys ordii
AGGCTGCAATGCTTGGTAACAAATGTACGCATTATCCTGCCCATGCAATTGTAACCCCTCTGTACAGTATGTTCACAAATAAAATTAAATTAAATTAAAAAAATGAAAAAAAATGCATTTGGGTGCTGAACATAGCCAACAAAACATGTATACCATTCCCTCCTAAGAAAGGGCTGTGAATTTCATTCATTTTATTTAGAATCATTAAGGATTTAAATACCTGTTTTTCCTCTATGAGCCTCTGGTTAGCATTCTCAAGGGTTCGTGTTGTAACACCTATACAAGTCTAACAAAACTGACTTATACTCATTGCAGATCTATTACTATCACATTATATCAAACAGCACAAAAAAGAAAGGCCGAATATATTAAGCACCACATAAATTTCTTCTGTTTTCATGCCATTGGATATGCAGTTATGAATGTTGATAACCTGCTAATTTAATTCTGGCCTAAATGTTTCCCCTTTTCAAAACTATTCAAAAACTTACATTGTTAAAACCAATTTTCCTCTCATCTGATTTATGTATAATCCTCAACATGCTGTATGTCAACCACTTGTAATACAATGCACCAGGAATAATAAAGCCATATGCATGACAGAGTATTGAAAAAAAAGAATGAAAATCCTAAACTAATGTCCCCCAATCACTTGATCCCACACTTCGCATGGTACAGTATACCTTTTTCATGGAAATCATAGAAATATCAACCCTATCTAGTCTACTCTACACAGGGAGATGATGCAAAATATCCAATGGGTCTTTGCTTACAAGCAACTCTAGCAAGCTGGCTTCAGCATAGAATCATTCTCCTTATAAGTTTAACTGAGGTTACTCTAATAAATTTGAGAGTATATAATGCAAACCATCCTAGATAAAGGTACAAAGAAATTTTAAGGTCCTAAAAATCTTGAAATACATTTAATTGAAAAGGGACCACAGGAGGAAGGCAGCTCTCTCACATGTAGTACCAATATGTGTCTCTGACCAAAAAAAGATCTAGGGGCACATACACCCTTCACCTGAAATGATCCACTCCAATCAAATCCTATATATGTTGACTTTTTCTACTACAAGAAGACTATCATAGCAGGCAAATAAGGAAAGTAAAAGAGAAACAGTGAACTGGACCCCTCTTGGAGCTCCTGCACCACAGGGCTCTGTGTGCCATGCCAGGATTTCCTGGTGCCTTCAGCCAGCCACAAGTCTGCCCACTGCCTCCCACTGCCTCTGCTGCAGACCAGCATGGCCTCCACTGGCCAATCCAGACCACCAAACCATGATCCACCCAATCCTCTCAAGGACAGGATTCCCCGTGCAGCAAAAGAAAACCTTCAGCTGCTGCAGACAACACCCCCCAACCTGGACCTGCAAACACCAAGACCCTCTGACTAAGAAACTTCCAACTCCATCCTGACAGCCATAGCACAGGATCTGTGGTCAGTGCACTACCAGCTACAGACCTTGTGAGTTACCCAATTGGGTCCACTCCCTGTGGGTGGCAATTCTCTGTTGGATCCCAAAGGCCTCTGATTCAAGACCCATTCCAAAATGGAGGGATCTCATCAGAGCCCAACAGGGACATAAGCTCCCTTCCCAAGCCACCCATGGCTACCTGGGAAAACCTGAGAACACAGTTCAAGGCCTATGATAGCAGTCTACAACCCTGATACCCCCAAACTCCCTGCCACCAGGCCTGAGAGTAGGACTCTAGACAAAGGCACACTCCCTCATCAAAAGGCCATCTGTTCAAAACCAAGCCACAAAGAAAGTGGACTATTTTAAGGCTTACAAGGTTTTATCGGGAATCATCTTTGAGGACTAAGTGGATACTCAAGCTCCCACAAATAACCAGAAAAACCCACTCTTTAGGATTTTTTCTTTGATTTTGTTTTGTGTGTTTGTTTTTATATTTTATCATTTGCTGTTTGTTTTTATTTCTGCGTAATTTTTGTATTGTGTTTTAGAATTTGCAAGTTTACTTAAATCTTAGATTTTTCATTAGTATTTTGTGTTTTCTTCTACTTTCCAATTTCCTAATTTGTATTTTTTCTTCTCATTCTCCCCTTTTTGTTTCCCTCCAAATTATACTACTACTCCATCAGAGCTCTGCTGTCTAGTTCTATACACGAAATAAGGCCTCCTTTCATGTGTGTAAACAATAATTACAGGAGTTATCTTAGATTAAGTGTCTTTACAATAATATCTGAATAAAACTTTACTAATCACAGCAAGTCGCCCAAATACATTTATATGTAACTTCTTTTTGTATCTTCATCTAGAACCCTAAGCTATTCCCTATATAACCTTTCTTTGAATTATTTTCTTCCTTACACTCGGAAACAAGGTCTCTATTCTCCTACTACTATAAATACCTCTCCTCTAAGCTATTTTTACCCCACTACTATCATTATACTCAATTTCTCTTCTGAACTTGAACTTATATGTCTCCAATCCCACCCCTTCTCTTCTCCATGTGCTCCAGTCCATTGATCCCTGTTTATATCTGATTCTACTTACAGTTGGTTCTTTTTTTTTTTACCATAAAATTGGTTCCATTTGGTTATTTTGAGGACAAGGGACCTACCTTGTTAACTCAAAGGGGCAGACTATTATCAGCCAATCCCAGATTGTCTCAAAAGTTACAACTATAAAGAATCTCAACCCCTGAGCCACAACATCCCTCTCCAACCATACAAAAAGAGAACTAAGTAGAAAAAAACTTACATATAGCTCTGAAACCCTAAGATCTATACATATACATGGCATCCAGTTGGATCCAGTCCTAAAAAACTGTCCTATTGTATACCAGTGTGGTTCTTGTCTCCAAATGGGTAGACCTAACTGCAGAAACACAAGAAACATGGCCAATCAACTAATCCTAACACCACCTCCACATCAACAATCTACAGATTAGTAACAGAACAACCTAGAGGATAATGTTCAAGATAGTCTAAAATCATTGCTGGTATATATGCTGAATGAAAAATTGAACATCCTTCAAAGGGCTATAAGAGAACATGACGAGGCCAATCACAAGGTAATAGATGACTTCATGGCATCCACAAATAAAAAGGCAAAACGAACTGCAGCAGAGGGAAAAAGATCCTAATGAAAAAATAGAAACTCAGATAAAGGAGTGGAAAGAGAAGTCTGAAAGCCAATTGCAGGAGGTAACGCAATCTATTCAAGAATTAAAAGAAAGACTTAATAAGAGCTGGCCACCATTAAGAAAGACCAGCAAGAAGGAAAGGAGATAAACAGTAAAGTGAAAAACCTTGAAAGCAGAATTGAGGAGGCAGAAGAAAGACACTTGGAGGCAGAAGACAGTTTAGACTGCACAGAGAAAGAGGACACAGATATTCTTAACAAAACCAAAAATCCCTGCAGATCACTGCAGGAAATACAGGATACATTCAGAACGCTTAATTAGACATTATTATGTATACAAGTGGGAGGGGAGAAGGAAGTCAATGGACTAGGAAATATATTCTGCAGAAACCTAGCAGAAAACTTCCCAAATATACAGAAGCACAGATATAATAAGCTTTTAGAACCCCAAATAGACCAGAGAAGAACAGGTTATCCCACCACCATATGATAATCGGTACCAAATCAATGCCAACTAAAGAAAGAATTCTTACAGTTGCCAGTGAGAAGAGCATAATCATATATAAAGGTAACCCAATTAGAATTATTTCTCAGCAGACAGCATAAAAGCAAGGATGGCCTGGAAAGTGGTATACCATGCCCTAAAAACAAATACCTACCAAACGAGAATAATCTACATAGCTCACAGCAGGATGACAATAAAAACCTTCCAGAGCAAGGTAAATCTGAAGCAATATTTTGTATCCAAACCAGCTCTACAAAAAATCCTCAAAGTCGTTCTACACAAAGAAATCAAACAAGAACACATTGTAGGCAATGAAGCAGTCCACAAACAGAATACTATGTAATAACAACAAGAACAAACAAGGCACAGCTCCCCCCCAAAAGTATTAATGGGCTTAACTCTCCAATGAAATGACATAGATTGTCCAGTTGCATCAAAAATCAAGATCCTTCTATCTTGTGTCTTCAAGAGACACACCTTGTCCACAAAAATAAACATTCTGAAAGTGACAGGATGAAACTAAATCTACCAAGCAAAAAGGCCTTATAAACATGAGGGAGTTGTAATCCTAATATCAGATGAAATAGACTTCAATTTAAAATCAATGAGAAGAGATAAATAAATTCACTACATGCTAATTAATAGATCTCTCCTTCAGTAGGATATTACACTTCTAAATATCTATTCACCAAATAATGGAGCACCCAAATTTATCCATGAAACACTACTTTTCTTCAAATCACACATACATCCAAAAACAATCATTGTTGTGGACTTTATCACACCATTATCCTGCTAGATAGATCAACCCAGCAAAAACTCAACAGAGAAACCTAGAATCTTAACATCTGGATAAATCAAATAGACAACATTCAACAAATATTTTACCCAGCAGCATCAGATTACACCTTCTCCTCAGCAGCACATGGAACATTCTCCAAAATAGACCACATTCTAGGACCCAAAGAAAATTTGTCCAAATTCAGAAACATTGAAATTTTGCACTGCATTCCTTCAAACCACAGAGAATAAAATTAGAATTCAACACCAAAAGCCACCAAAGAAAATCCTTTAACATAAGGAAGCTGAACAGTGCACTGTTGAACCACCAATGGGTCATGGAAGATATTAGAAAGGAAATTCAAATGTTCATTATATTTAACCAACATGAAAAAACAAACTCTCAGCTCCTTTGCGACACAGAAAAGCAGTACTCAGAGGCAAGTTTCTAGCTCTGAGTTCCTACGTTAACAAATTGGAGAGATCTTAAACCAACTGTTTAATAAGGCACTTAAAGCTCCTTGAAAAAGAGCAACAAGCTAAACCCAAACCGAGTAGATGGGAACAAATAATTAAAATTAAATCCTAATTAAATGAATTAGAGTCCAAAATCACTGTATAAAAAGAATCAACAAAACAAAGAGATGTTTCTTCGAAAAAAATAATAAAATTGACAGACTCTTAGAAAAACTTACCAGTAAAAAAGAGAACACACCCAAATAAATAAACTATGAGATGAGAATAGAAACATCACTAGAGAAACAACCACGATTCAGAATATAATAAGGAGATACTTCTCAAAACTTTATGCTAAAAAGTTCGAGAATCTGAAAAATATGGACGATTTTTAGCACTTATTGACGTGCCCAAATTAAACCAAGATGACTTAAACCAACTTAACAGACCCATATCAAGCATCGAAATAGAAACAATAAAAGTCCTCCCACCCAAGAAAAGCTCAGTACTGGATGGATTTACAGTGTCACTCTACAAAGCCTTCAAAGCAGAACTCACACCAATACTCCTCCAAGTCTTCAATGCAAATGAGAGCAAAAATGCACTACAAAACTCTCTGAAGCCAGCATAACTCTCATTCACAAACCCGGCAGGGACTCATCAAGAAAGAGAACTGTAGACCCATTTCTTTGATGAACATAGACACAAAACTTCTCAAAAAATTTGGCCAATCGACTACAACAACTGATCAAAAAATCATACACCACGATCAAACAGGATTGATTTCAGGGATGTAAAGCTTGTTCAATATACACAAATCAATTACTATACTTCATCATATCAAAAAAGAGCAAGGATAAGAACACGTGATTATTTTAAGATGCATAAAAAGCAGTTGACAAGATCCAACACCCCGTTATGATGAAAGCTCTGGGAAAACTAGGAATCCATTCCTCAATATTATAAAGAGTGTGTATGACAAACCTTCACCCAGCATTGGGCTGGGAAGGTGGCTCAGTGGTAGAGCACTTGCCTTGCATGTATGAAGCCCTGGGTTTGATTCCTCAACACCACATAAGCAGAAAAGAAAAAAGCCGGAAGTGGCGCTGTGGCTCAAGTGGTAGAGTGCTAGCCTTGAGCTGAAGAGCTGAGGGAAAGCGCCCAGGCCCAGAGTTCAGGCCCACCACCAGACCAAAAAAGAAAATACTTCAGTCAGCATTATAATTAATGCAAATTTAAAGGTGTTTCTCCTAAATTCAGGTATCAGACACGGATATCCACTCTCTCTACTTCTCTTAAAATTAGTATTAGAATAACTAGCTAGAGCAATAATATAAGATGCAAATATAAAGGGGATTCAAATAGGGACTGATGAAGTAAATCACTCCCACTTTGCAGATGACATGAAATTGTATTTAAAGAACCCCATGGACTCCACCACCAAGTGCCTTGAGCTGATAGGAAACTTTGGCAAAGTAGCAGGTTATAAAATTAACCCTGAAAAGTAACAAGTAGAGCATAGCTGAATTTTGGGAAGCAATCCCTTTTGTATAAGCTCCACAAAAAAATAAAATACTTAGTATTTAACTTCAAAAAGAGTTGAAGGACCTCTATGACAAAAACTTTAAAAACCTGAAAAAGGAATGTAAAGCAGAACTACGGAAGTAGAAAAACCTAGCATGCTCCTGGAATGGGAAGATTAACATCATAAAAATGGCAATACTGCCAAAGGCTATGTACAAATTCAATGTGATCCTTATCAAAATACCAACCTCATTCTTTAACGAAATAGAAGAAGCAATCCAAAAATTCATAGGAAACAATATAATGAGCCCAAATTGCAAAAACTCTCCATCCTAGAAAGAACAGCACTGGAGTTATATCAATTCCAAATTTCAAGCTCTACTACAAAGCGAAAGTAATCAAATCAGCTTAGTACTGACACAAGAACAGACCTGAGGCCTGATGGAATTGGACAGAAGGCCCAGAAATGAAGCCACATGTCTATAACCACCTAATCTTTGAAAAGAAAGCTAAACAAATAGAATGGAAGAAAGACAGCCTTTTCAGAAAATGGAGTTGACAAAATGGGTTAAACACCTGTAAAAAACTACAGCTAGATCTGTATATGTCACCGTGTACCACAATCAACTCTAAATGAATCAAAGACCTTCAACTAAAACCAGTCAACCTGAAAACTTTACAGGAAGGAATAAGAGAAACTCTAGAGAGCCTTAGCACTAAATGAAATTTTATTAATAATGACCCAGAAACACAACAAATCAAAGAAAGGTTGGACATATGGGATTACATGAGACTGCAGAGCTTCTGCAATTCAAAGTAGATAGCTAACAAGATCAATAGAAAGCCCACGGATTGGAAGAAGATCTTCACTAGTCATACAACGGACAAGGGTCTCATACCTAAAATATAACTGAGAACAACTCAAAACATTAAATCTCCCAACAAAAATCCTCAAAGGTACAATTGCCCGATTAATAAGTGGGCTAAAGACTTGAAGAGAAAATTTTCTGAAGAGGAAATAAGAATGGCCAATAGACACATGAAGAAATGCTCAACTTCTCTAGGTATAAAAGAAATGCAAATCCAAACAACATTGAGATTCTACCTCACCCAAGTTAGAATGGCTATAATCAAGAAATCTAGTAACAACAGATGTTGGAGGGGATATGGCCCAAAGGGACCCCTACTGCATTGTTGATGGGATTGTAAACTTGTTCAACCACTTTGGAAAGCATTCTGGTATTTCTTCAAAGGTTCCACATAGATGGCCCCTACTATCCAGCACACTCAATTTTTGGCATGTACTCAAATGATCACAAACCAGGTCATATCAAAGCTAACAGCATAATCATGTGTATGGCAGCATTATTCACCATAGCTAAGATATGGAACCAACCCTGATGTCCTTCAGCAGATGAATGGATCAAGAAAATGTTGTAGGAGGTGTACATATGAATTCTATGCCTCCATCAGAAAGAATAATGTTGCTCTATGTATCAGGAAATTAAAAGACTTGGAAAAAATTATACTAAGTAAGCCAAGTCCCAAGAAACATATGTCCCATATTTCCCTTGTTTGCAATATCTAGGATATGTCTAGGACAAGCAGAAATTGTCAAAAGTTATGTTCATATGACCATATCAGATGATGTTAAGAGAAATGAACAAAAGACAGAGACAAAAGTGTTTTTTTTAACTTGCTTACTATTGTTAACATACTTATAATGCGCTATTTGATTCTTTTGTTTCTGTTGCATGTTCTTTCCCATGGTAAAACCCCTGTTTTCACTGTATCTGATTCCAGTGTCCTGTATCTTGTATATACAGTTTTATAATTTGTGGTGGGGAAGGGATATAATAAAATACTTAAATAAGGACACAGGTTGTATAAGAGACTATGTTGAAAACGAACTTTACAATTTCAGGGCATGGTGGGAGGAGTGGGGGAGATGGTGAGGAAAGGGATAGTAAAGGAGAATCAAAGGAAGAGGTAAGAATGCTAGATAGGAATGTACTCATTACACTACTCATGTAACTGTCTCCCCTGCATACAATGCTTTTACAATAAAAATATATAGGGAAAAAATAGAATGGAAAAGGCTGGGAAGATGGCTCAGTGGTAGAATGCTTGCCTTGCATGCCTGAGGACCTGGGTTCAATTCCTCAGCACCACATAAGCAAAATGAAAAAAGCCAGAAGTGGCGCTGTGGCTCAAGTGGTAGAGTGCTAGCCTTGAGCTGAAGAGCTGAGGGACGGCACCCAGGCCCAGAGTTCAGGCCCC